>NC_092326.1:17362225-17665255 GCF_036785885.1 Coffea arabica
CATTGAGGTCAACCCTAAGTTCAGGGTTTGGTCCAGATGAGGTTTCCCCAGTACCCCTTTCAGGCGTAGGTTGCCTATTTCCACGCCCACGGCCCCGTCCACTCCGTGTACCTTCCATGAGTTTTACTTGGTCTAGGCAATAATACTAAACCAAAATAAGCACGATGCATGTAAGTAACACTCAAAACTTTTATGATAACACACATTTATACATTCCAAACAAGATCAAAACATGTATATACAAGCCGGTCAAAATTAAGCCACACACATACATACAGCCAGTTAAGTCAGGTACAAACATAGACGATCCACCGAGGAATGGCCTTTCTAGTTCACCAAATCCTTTCTAACCTAGGCCCTCATATCTTTTGTATCCGGGCACAAGAATCCCATCTAAGATAATTCACAACTCGAGCCGGCCGGTCCCAAGAGTAAACCATCTTTATTAAGGATTCCTACCCGACATACATACCTAGCTTCCTCGAGTCCCATGGTAATGATTCGTACACTTATCACATACCCGGTTCATAACTTATGCTCAAACGAGCACTTAGACATATTCATGAAATTAGGACCACAACACCACTTGGCCCAGTCTCACTCCGCGCAGAGACCACGCGACGTGGCTCTGATACCACTTGTAACAGCCCCACTTTCCCCTAAGGCGAACCAAAGGGGTTAGCGGACTGCCTGCCCAGCTCTCGCTAGGACTACGGATAAAATTAGAGCTATCTATAGCGATCCGGAACTTACAAACGAGCGTAAACAAGTCAAAATGGTAAAATAACCCAAAATAAAAAAATGAAATCCGGAGTCGGCCATGAATAGCAACCGACCCGTCAGAACCCAACCGAAAAGCTAACAAACATACACAACTGAACTTTAGCGTTTACAAATCAAAATGACATACAAAAGCTTTCAAAAGTTAATACATATACACGGTTTGTCAAATCCAAAAGAGAAAACGCCCCAAAAGTACACTTAGGGTTTTAATACATGGGCTATACAAAAGATATGTTCATCTAGCTCAATTTGGCAGCCATTTTTCAAATCCAGACCAAAAGGGTTTATTTTCCTGTAAGGAAAACAAAAGGAACGGAAAGGGGTGAGCTTGCGCTCAATGAGGTACCAAACAAATAGCATTAAAATCATGGCATTTCACATTTAACAAATCAGATACACATGTCAGATGTAAAGCACAGAAACCAATGATTCAAATCAGAAGGATACGGGTGGCTCTCAGGAGCCAAATTTCCAGCGCAGTACTTGATCCAAACCGGTTGACTCTCCGTGAACGTATATAGAACCAATGCGTCCGTAGACCCCTCTTTACTCCGAATTCCGTCCACCAAACACCCCTTTACCGGGCCCGCTCACCGTAACCGAACAGAAATGGTAATACTCGAGTATACCGGAATCAAGGGTCTCAATACCCAAAAATCCCCGAACAGACTACCGTGGTTCGTTATCTAATCGTCCAGGCCCTTGCCGGCCCGACTCGAATAACTTAGCCACAGGATTGAGCTCATAGGTCATAGAAATCCGAACAGATGCAGACACAGATAACAGATTCAGATACAGATACAGAATAGCAGATTCAGATAGCAGATTCAGATAGGCACTCAAAATTGGCATATGGACAGACAAGAGAACGAGTGTGATAAAGTACACCCTCGTCTCAAACAAATTAAACAAATTACAGTGCAGAAATCAAGTTAAACAGCAATGGAGGGGAGTGGTACACTCACCGGCTCAACTTCAAAAGTTTTCACTTCAGATTGGCCTTAATCGCCAAGAAACCCTAAAATAATCAAAATAAACCAATTGAAGGTTTTACTTCCAGAATCGAGTAAACAGAATGCACATGTGAGGCTCGACTATACGTCGTACGCCATGCCAAATAAATACTAATGCAAGAATGCAAAAACATGATTCCCTTGGAAACGAAAAGGTAGCATGAAGACTTAGGCGCAAACAACCCAAAAGCCTTTCATTCTACCAAAAGGCAAATCCAACTTAAAGGAATCAAACGGCCTAGAAAATCGGGCAGCACTTCCCCTAAATTTCTTACTTTTCCAGCCATTAAGGCTTCATTATATCCTCAAATCAGTCCCAACATCTCACACAAAATTCATCTCATTTCCCAAAAGCCGTTCACTAAGCTCAAAGTGGTACAAGTACAAAAGTTAACTAGGAAACAACCGAAATGAAAGCAAGTCCTAAAAGAGACTCGATAACGAGTCATAAACCAATGCCAACCACAACCCCAATAAGGTTTCATATGCATATATAAGCATCATAGGTAACCAGAAATTAAGAAATGGCTTTAACTTAGGCCTTAACAAAAAAAACGTATTTGACCTCATAATGCGGTAATGACACCACTTTCACTACGGTTATCGGATGGGGGTGAAAGACCCACCGTTTCAAAGCTATGAAACAGAGCTACAACAATGTAGAAGGCCACTCAATCCAGTTCCTAACACAACTAGGTCAAATATGCCAAATACTAACCCAGAATTCCCAAAACAGGTTTGCAAAACACAGAAAACTGTAATCGGTATATCTCAGTCCATACAAGTCCAAATGCCGAAATTCCAAAGGCATATGTTAGCTAAGACATTCAGCTACATTTCATCAGAAGACACCAACTCCAAAATCCAAACCAATTCCAGTCAAAACAGACAATTACTATCGCAGTTCGCACATTCTGTTCACCCAGAACAGCAACAGTAAAAACGGCATAACTCACTCTACACTACTCCAAATGCCCTGAAATTTTGCAGGCACTTCAAAATCATCAATACCTACAACTTTCATGTTTTGAGCAAAGTCCAATTCGGCCTCTATCTATGACCTAAAATTTCGGACAGAATGTTCAACCAAGAACCCTAATTTTCCAGAAATTCTTCCAAATCCAAAATTGATTGCAATTTTCTATCATATGCACCTACTAGAGCCAAAGCCCCTTATTACCAACCATCAAAAACAACCACACCATCAAGATCATATGAAACCAGAAAATCATCAATAAAATGGAAAACTTCACCAAATCACTTCAAACCAAGATAAAAACCAGAAATTTCAACACTTTAATCACTAATAAGCATAACTTAGGCTTCATAAGGTGTAAGAGGGTGTTCAAGCTTCACTTACCAAGAAACAAGAGAGAGGAGGATGTTGGACACCTTAAACCTTCAAACAAGCTTCACTACAACACTCACTAACATCAACTAAAGAGATTTTATGGAGTAGAAATAGATGGAAGCAAGTATTTTGGGTGATTTGAGCTAGTTGGGCCTTGAAAATGGAAGAGGTTTTCTTCCTTTCTTAGCACAAGAGGGCCGGCCATCGAAGAGTGAAAAATGGTGATTTTTGGGCAATTTTTGGATATTTAATCCTTTGGTCAAAAAGTCAAAATTGTGAATAGTAAATCTTAAAATTCACCCAATGAGAAAGTGACACTTGTCACTCTCATTAATGCATTCCTATCCTTCTTTTCTCTCTCACATCAATCATTTCACACACTCTACTTATCTCTTAGCACCCGATAAATTTTACACAGTATCCGAAACTTAACCGTATTGGCCGAATTTTTCCGAACTTTTCGCACTAGTGGGTCCCACGTCCAATATATATTCTTAATTTTCTAAAAACTCACCAATGCTAGAAAAATCATCTAAAAATTATAATTGCTCATAAAATCCACCCAGATAATATTTCCAAGCCAGAAATGCAAAAATTATGCAATTAAGGGAACTAAAATCCTAGGAAAATAATTAGGGTTTTTACGGGTTCTCACACATGGACTTAATGCATAGGGTTTTTAAACCCTATCTAGACCGATTTGTCGTGGTGTTCATCGATGACATTTTGGTCTACTCTAAGACACGCGAGGAGCATGAGGAGCATTTGAGAGTGGTGTTGCAGACATTGAAGGAACATCAACTGTACGCCAAGTTTAGTAAATGTGAGTTCTGGTTGGAGAAAGTGGCATTTCTAGGGCACGTGATCTCTCGCGAAGGTATTTCGATGGACCCGGCGAAGGTTGAGGCCGTGACAAATTGGAAGAGGCCAGAAACCCCCACGGAGATTCGCAGCTTTCTAGGGCTAGCTGGGTATTACCGAAGGTTCATTAAAGATTTCTCCAAGTTAGCCGGACCATTAACCGACTTGACAAAGAAGCATGGCCAGTTTATCTGGAACGGCCGATGCGAAACGAATTTTCAGGAGTTAAAGAAAAGATTGACCATGGCTCCGGTACTGGTCTTGCCAAATGGAGTGGACGGGTTTGCAGTATATGCGGACACGTCGCGAGAAGGATTGGGATGTGTTTTGATGCAGAACTGGAATGTGATTGCTTTTGCCTCTAGGAAATTGAAGCTTCACGAGCAGAACTACCCGACTCACGACCTAGAATTAGCCGCGGTTGTGTTTGCTTTGAAAAAGTGGAGGCACTACCTATATGGGGTGACCTTTGAAGTGTTTTCGGATCACAAGAGTCTTAGATATCTTTTCTCCCAGAAAGAATTAAATATGAGACAACGGCGATGGATGGAATTCCTGGAGGATTACGACTGCACGATCAATTACCATCCGGGAAAGGCAAATGTGGTAGCAGATGCCTTGAGTCGTAAAGTGCAAGTGGCAGGGCTAATGATTAAGGAGTGGGATTTACTAGAATCCGTGAGCGAGTGGAAACCCTGTCTTGGGAGTCATAAGGTAATATTTAGCAATGTAAGGGTGACCTCCACTCTACTGGAACGTATAAAAGAGGCGCAAGGCGAGGATTTGATGGTACGGAAGTGGAGAGAGAAATTTGAAAAGGGAGAAACTACGGACTTTAATTTGAGTCCCGAGGGTATTTTGAAGTATCGGAACCGAATCGTAGTACCAAAGGATGAATCGTTGAAAGCAGAAATTCTGGAGGAAGCTCATCGGTCCAAGTATACAATCCATCCGGGTAGCAGCAAAATGTATCAAGACCTGAAAGGGACTTATTGGTGGGATAATATGAAGAGGGAAATAGCTCAATACATGCAGAAATGTCTTATTTGCCAGCAAGTGAAGGCAGAGCATCAAAAACCATCGGGTCTGTTACAACCCTTGGAGATACCCGAGTGGAAGTGGGAGAACATCACCATGGACTTTGTATCTGGTTTACCGAGGACGCAAAGAGGATACGATGCCGTGTGGGTGATCGTTGATCGCTTAACCAAGTCGGCCCATTTCTTGCCGGTGAACATGAAGTACTCAATGGATAAATTGGCTCGACTGTACATGGATGAGGTTGTAAGACTACACGGTGTGCCTGTGAGCATCGATTCCGATCGGGATCCACGGTTTGTGTCACGATTTTGGCAGAAGTTCCAAGAAACCCTGGGGACGAAACTCAACTTGAGCACAACCTATCACCCTCAGATGGATGGCCAGTCAGAACGGACCATTCAAACTCTTGAAGACATGCTACGAACGTGCATTCTGGACTTTGGGGGCAGTTGGGGTCAGCACATGACCTTGGTAGAGTTCGCATACAACAATAGTTTTCATTCGTCGATTCAAATGGCTCCGTACGAAGCTCTCTACGGACGCAAGTGCCGGTCGCCGATTTACTGGGATGAAGTTGGCGAAAAGAAAGTACTGGACCCGGCAACCATTCCATGGATGGAAGAGGCTCACGAAAAGGTCAAGTTAATTCGGCAACGACTTCAAACAGCTCAGAGTCGACAAAAGAGCTACGCGGATAATCGAAGAAAAGATTTGGAATTTGAAGTTGGAGACCATGTATTTCTCAAAATCACACCTTTACGAAGTCTTACAGCGGGGAAAGGAAAGAAGCTTCAACCACGGTACGTCGGACCCTACAAGATCCTTCAGAGGGTTGGAGCGGTCGCGTATCGATTGGAACTGCCGTCCAGTCTATCTCGAATCCACGATGTATTCCACGTCTCGATGCTAAAGAAATACCATCCTGATCCATCCCATGTATTACAACCGGAGGAGATCGAAGTGGATGAATCGCTGGCCTATGAAGAGAAACCAGTCGAAATACTCGATCGAAAAGTCAAAGAACTCAGAAATAAGCGGATTCCACTAGTGAAAGTACTATGGAGAAACCACGGAGTAGAGGAAGCTACCTGGGAGATGGAGGAGGAGATGCGAAAGAAATACCCAAACCTTTTCGGGAATTAAGGTGAGAAATTTCGAGGACGAAATTCTTTGAAGGGGGGGAGAGTGTGAGAACCCGTAAAACCCTAATTATTTTTCCTAGGGTTTATTTCCCCTTAATTGCATGTTTTCTACATTTTCGGGCTTAGGAATATTTTCCTGGTAGATTTTATGAGCAATTATAGTTTTAAAATGATTTTTCTAGCATTGGTGAATTTTTAGAAAATTAAGAATATATATTGGATGTGGGACCCACTAGTGTGAAAAGTTCGGAAAAATTCGGCCAATAAGGTTAAGTTTCGGATACTGTATAAAATTTATCGGGTGTTAAGAGATATGTAGAGTGTGTGAAGTGATTGATGTGAGAGAGAAAAGAATGATAAGGATGCATTTAATAGAGTGACACATGTCACCTTCTTATTGGTTGAACTTTTAAGAAACACTATTCACAATTTTGACTTTTGACCAAAGGATTAAATATCAAAAAATCACAAAATTTCCTCATTTTTCTTTCTCCTTGGCTGGCTCTCTCTCACTCTCTTGCAAGAAGAAGAGCTCTTCAATCTTCAAGCTTTCTACTAGCAAATCATCTAAACCAACCAAATAAACTAGATTTCACTCCATAAAACCCTATCTTCTAGTGCTAGTAAGGGTTGTAGTGAAGTTAGTTTGAAGCTCTAAGGTGGCCAACATCTTCCTCCCTCTTGGTTCTTGGTAAGTGAAGCTTGAAACACCCTACTACACCTAATGATACTTATTTTGTGCTTAATGGTGGCATGAGTGTTGAAATATATGATTTGTTTCTTGATTTGAGGTGATTTGGTGAAATTTTCCATTTTATGATGATTTTTCTGGTTTAATATGAAATGAATGTTGTGGCCTTGTATGATGAATGGTAATGGTTGATAATGACTCTATGAGGTGTATTGGATAGGCAAATGCCATCAATTTTGGATTTGGTTGGAAATTTGAAAAGTTAGGGTTCTTAAATCCCCATTTCTGTCCGGTTCTAGATCACTGGGTTAGAGGCCGAATTAGACTTTGCTCAAAACATGAAATTTGTAGGTATTGATGTGATTGAGATGCCTGTAAAAGTTCAGGTCATTTGGATTAATGTAGAATGAGTTATGACTAAATTACTGTAGCTGTTCTGCTTTGGACAGAATGCGAAAACTGCGATAGTAATTGGCTATTTTGACTGGAATTGGTGTGGATTTTGGAGTTGGTGTCTTTTGATGAAATGTAGCTGAGTGTCTTAGCTAACATATGCCTTTGGAATTTCGGAATTTGGACTTGTATGGACTGAGATATACCGATTACAGTTTTCTGTGTTTTGCAAACCTGTTTTAGGAATTCTGGGTTAGTATTTGGCACATTTGACTTAGTTGTGTTACGAACTGGATTGAGTGGTCTTCTACATTATTGTAGCCCTGTTTCATAGCTTCGAAACGGTGGGTCTTACACCCCCATCCGATAACCGTAGAGAATTTGACGCCATTACCGCATAATGAGTGTAAAACAGTTTTCTATTTGGGGGGCCAAGACTAAGGCCATTTTCTAATTTCTGGTTTGCTATTATGCTCATTTATGTATATGAAACCCTATTGGGGTTGTGTTTAGCGTTGCTATATGACTCGTTATCGAGTCTCATTGTATGTGTTATATGTTCTAGGGCTTGAAGGTAGTGCACGACGGCTTGGTGATCGTGGTACATGAAATACCACTTACTTACTTGGTGAGTATACCACTCACTAAAATGTTACTATGTGGCTTTGTTAAATGATATGTGATGCCTTGATGGCTTACTTGAATATTGAAATTGATTAAGGTGAGGGTGTACTTGACCGCCCTCACCTCTTTTGATATTGTCACTGAATGGCTACCGTTTTATTGCATTACTGAACTTGATATATTGGTTGGTGAATTCCATTTCATGGAAACTGAATTGATGTCGTTTGGACGATGTCCAACGGCCTTACTGCATTACTGAGCTCAACCCCGTTTGGTAGTCAATTGGATCGAGCCGGCGAGGGCTTGGTCGTGAAGATTGAATTGCCACGGGGACTGTACTGGGGAACCTTGTGGTAATGAGACCCTTGGTTCCGGTAAACTCGAGTATTACCAAAAGCTACTGAATTGGAGTGCGGGCCCGGTTGGGGTATGATAGGTGGAAGGAATGGAAGTAAAGTGTGGTCTACGGTTTGGTACTTTTAACATTGACGGAGGGTCAATGAGGTTGGATCAAGATTGCACGCGTGGAAATAGGCTCTTGAGAGCCGACTGTATCCTTTTACCGTTGTACTCTATTGCTTATCGTGTACTTTAAGTGATTGGCTATGCTTATGTGACTTTGGTTGCTTATGTAGTGGTATACCACTGGGCTTTAGCTCATTCCGTGTCATTTGTTTTCCTTACAGGAAAATGAACACTTTTGGAAAGATTTTGATAGTTGGATGGCAAGTTGAGCACTTGTACATGTAATTTTGTTAGCTCCATGAGGGTGATAACCCTAAGTGTATAGCTTTCTTTAATGAAGGGCTTGTGTTGGCCTAAATGTATTGGTATGAACTAATGGGTGCGCTTGTACTCCATTTGGCTTGTAAATGTTGATTTTCGATGTATGTATATGCTTGGCTGTGTTTTGGATGAATTTCGGATCAAGACGACTTCAAACGAAAACGGAAAAAAATTTTAGCGTGGATGAACAGTACCAAATCCGGCCAGGAATCCGGCCAGAAACTGGCCGGATTGAAGGCCGGATTGGCCTTGGAAAAAAAGAATCCGGCCAGTTGCATTCGGCCTGGAATCCGGCCAGACAATCCGGCCGGAATCTTGGCCGGATTGCCGGCCGGATTGCGAAGGGAAATTAAATCTTTTGGGTTTGCTCTCGGCCCAGTATCCGGCCGAGAATCCGGCCGGAAATCCGGCCAGATTCTGGCCGGATTCTGACGTGGCCTGCACTATTCATCTTCGGCGAGAATTTTCTTTTTTTTTATTTTGTGTTTTGACTTGTTTGCGCGTATTGTTATGTTCCGGGACGTAATAGACCGACGTAAACTGTACCGTTAGTCCTGGCGAGAGCTGGGCAGGCAGTCCGCTAACCCCTTTGGTTCGCCTTAGGGGAAGGTGGGGCTGTCACAGAGTTTCCTAAAGTGGATGAGAGAATATAGGAAAGGTCCTAAAAATGTATGAGAGAATTTAGGAAAGTTTCCTAAAAATAGATGGGAGACTTTAGGAAAGTTTCCAAAAGAAATGGATGAGAGAGTTTGGGAAAGTTTCCAAAAAAGGTAGCAGAGAGAGTGTCCAAGTGAGTACAAAGAGTTATCCAAGTGCTTTACTTAGTTTCCTAATTGATTTTGGAAACAAGTTAGTTTTTGGAAACCCTTTGAAATCCTTTTCCTCTTGAACAACTTTGGTAACCTTCTTGAAACAACCTTTGGTAATCTTCTTGAAACAACTTTTGGTAACTTCCAAATTCTACTCCAAGAAAGATTGCACAAATCAGGTTTAGTTCCCTATTCCAAACAATTCAGTTGCCACTTTCTTTCCTTTCCTTTTTTTTTTTTTTGCCAACCGATTCATCTTTTCTTTCTTTTTCTTTTCGTTTTTGTTTTCTGTTTTTTTTTACTACAACTATCAACCACGACACAAAACAAGGAAGTCCACAAATAATAACTACCAAGAATTCCAAGATCTTTCAAGAACTTTCAAGTTGTCAGGAACTTCAGAAATTTCAAGATTGTGATCAAGAATGCAAGAAGCTCAAGATTATTGTAAGTTCTCTTCAAGATTCACAAAATTCCAACGAGTTTTGCCAAAATCCAGATTTGAAAACTAAGTAAACAAGTTGGATAACACAAACAACAAGGCTGGACAGATTTGTATTCGGATGAACAGTAACAATGAACAGTGTCGGTGAACGGTGTCGGTGAACAGCACGATGAACAGTGTTGGTGTGAACAGTACGGTGAACAGTACCAGTGAATAGTGACTCTTTTTTTTTTTTTGGTTCTAAACAAACGAAGAGATTGGGATAAACATATATGACTCGAAATACACGAAAAAAAAAGATATAACCTGGTGGTTGTCGACTAGCTCTGGTACCATATACCAACTGATGTGAAACCCCGATCTAGACAACCAAAACACCATGGCTTAGGCAGTGGAAATTTGACCCAACTAATCCCTAGAAGTCACGAACAATTTTGATATTATCTCAACCCGTCACTACTCGAATTAACGAACCAAATTGGAGGTAGTAGAATGCCACAATCAAGGAGATACTCGATTGATAAGTTCAGGTGAATAACTTGAGAAGATTCTCAAGTATTCAAAGGAAACTCTCTTGCCAAAGAGAAAGTGAAAACTCACTAATTGTATTTAATAGCCAAAAACTCATCTGAAACAAAGAGGAAGTGGGGCTATTTATAGCCCTTACAAGCATTAACCCTAATCCAAAAAATTGACCAAACTATCCTACATACTTAAGAAAGATTTTGGGCCTTACTTACTAACAAATGGCCGCAATTAAACTAGCTTAATTACCTAGACTTTCTAAAGCGAGAAATAACCAAAATCAACGAGGAAAATCAAATAATCCTACCAAACTCAAGCATTCGTGCAATCAACTAGTCTTCACTTGAATCTTCCAATTCCCCATGTGCTTGAATGGGTCTTGGTCTTTATATTCTCATCAGAGCTCGCAATTGTATTCATACTGCCTCACAAAAGCAATTGACAAATCCAGCCAAGATCTCATATCCTCAGGCTTCAAATTGGAATACCAATCCGACGCGTTGCCTTCTAGGCTCTCGGGAAATAAGCGTACCGGCAGATTCTCATCGTCTATTGGTCTCCCTAGCTTGTTTGCAAACATTTGAATGTGAGTCTTGGGATTTCCCGTTCCGTCGTACTTGGTAAATTTGGGTGCTTTGAAACCCACCGGCAATTGCATATCTGGAAACATGCACAGTTCGTTGTAGTCTAGACCTCCTTGATTGCTCACACCTTGGCTTTTCCTTATAAACTCCTCAAACCGATCTAATCTCTTAAGTAAATTCTTGTCCACTGGTGCGGATGACTCCCCGGCTTCAACTTTCCCTTGAGCAGCGGTATCTAGGGTGAATGGCTCAGCGGTGGAGTAATAATGAGGTCCTGTGGTTCGAATGGCATGTTCATAGTAATTGGCGGATAATTTTGGGAAATTTGGACATGAGGGGGGTTAGTTTGGATGTGAGGTGCATAAGTAGGTTGTGGGCCATGAGTGGGATAAGTAAAGGCTTCCTCATGTGGGTTTATGACTTGTGAAGTAACAGAGGTTTGAGTATAAGGTAAGAATATGGGTTGAGGTTCAGATTGGCCAGGGGGTAAGGGCTCATGTTGTTCACTGCTAGCACCACTAGCTACCAATTGATCGATTACACACCGTTGGGCCATCATTTCAACGCTTAGCTCATTAAATCGGTTGAGAACTTCGTTCAGCTGAGCTCCCAGATTCGCCAAATCAGTTGATGATGTTGTCGCTGGCCTATCAGATGGTTCTGGATGGGTGCTCATGTTTACACTTTCTCTCGAAGCTCGGCTACGTGATCGGGTGATAATGGGGCTTCTTCAGGTAGCTATATTTGCAATTTACTACCTGGAACGTAGGAAAACCCCCATTAGATGCCCATCTCGATCGACTATTGTTAAAAAGGAAGAAAAAGGAAAAGAAAAGGAAAAAGACAGGAGTTAGTAATGATTAGAATAACTCAGATGCATGTCCTATTGGGGAGCCCTTTTTGTGCCAAGGGTAGGCCTAACATGATGCGATACCTTCAGGGTAAAATCCCAATTTCAAACCTGTAAGCGAATCAAAAAGCAGAAATTCTCATTAACATTGATAGAGTCAATCATTCTTTACAACCTCATTGATGGTTCGACTGACCATTCTTACAAAATCCTCATATCTGACTAGTCTAGTGTGTTGAGATTCCCTAGAACTCCCGATACTAAGTTTCCGAATCTCATCTTGGATTTTATCAAATGCACCCAATGCCTTTTCCAATTTCTCAGTTTTTCTTGCCTCTTTCTTCAATTGTGATCGGACATCTTCCAATGCTTGATCGGCCACCATGATCTGCAACTGATGATCCTCCAAATCTTTCCTTAATTTCTCATTCTGCTCTTCAAGACTAACGGAGACCAACGGTGCCCTTTCTCTTCCCTGTTCCACTATCGATTTGATCCAGTCGTTGTACTCCAGGATGACCTTAGGCTCTACTTTATTCACTTGGTCCAAATGCAAGTTGTCCAAACTACACAGATTCCCCCAAGATTCCAGCACTATACTCCGGCACTCAGCAATTGTATTGAGTTCGATGCTTCGCACTCCTTGTATGGTCGGCACTCGTTGTGGATACCCAAACTGTCTCATAACTCGTTGTGGCACATACATAATCAATCCACTGGTGCTCGCTAATGGGATGAAGCCAAGCTGTGTAGTCTTGAAAGCTGGATCCCTTACTTTCATCGAATCAAGAACCCATTGTATCTTATCCGAAGTTAAAGCATTGAATTCCTGAATAAACAAACTCGGAGACGCTATTCGATAGTATTTTCTAACCCTTTCTCGGTGCGACTCGACCCAATTTGCTGTTGGAAGGCATGATCCCAATGGATTTAGCACTCTTTTTGACAGATGTTCCATTGCCCACATTTGAAGTACCAGGTTGGATGCGTAGAAAAACCCTCTCTTCTTTCGGCATTCAGTAACAGCGGCAAAGATGTCAGCAATGATAATGGGTACTAGGGTGGGAGTTTTTCCTTTAATTCCCAAAAACACACTCTGAACCATGTTAACCGTTGAGAAAATAACTTTTCCATGCTTTTGCGGAAACAGGTGTAGATTAATCAGGGTTATTCCAAAGGCTTGCACTCGTTCCTCCTCCCACTGCTCTCTTCTAATGAAGAAATCCTCGTGGTGATGGTCATAAGCTTCCTTTTCCCCAAATCGCGTGTATAAGAACTCCAGTGGGCATGATCTCGCGTCCGGGTGTTAGTTCATGCTAAACTGTCTCAATCCTAAAAACCTACAAAATTGTTCTCTGGTGCCATTCGTTGGGTATATCATAGGATGACCTTTCCCAGGTACTTGCAACAATCCTTCTATTTCCTCCAGGGTTGGTGTTAACTCGCACTCTCCAAATCGGAAAACGGAGCCGTCCGGATCCCAGAACTCGAGCAAAGCTTGGACAATGGCTACATTTGGGGTTATGTTCAGGAGACTAGGCAAATGTCCTATATACTGGAAAAGTCCATTCACTTCGTGTGCCATATTGTTCTTCCAATCTACTAGCTCACGAGGTATCTGATTTAGCATTCTACATGGAGCAATCTGGGAGGAAATTCACTTTTAGTACCTTACCTTGGGATTTTACCCCTTAGGTAATACATAAATAGTAAACATGTAAGTCCCATTGGATTAAATATCCAAGACATGTGGTGGCTTGTTCCTTACACGGTATTCCCTATGTGACATTCCCTTTCTATGGTTTATGCGTGATGCCAGTTTATTAAAGCAGTAAAATATGCAATTCGAAATGAAACATGACCTAAGGAACCCTTTATTTGTCAGGGTAGGCCTAAAATGATATGGCATTATTAATTTATGAACGAAATATACCAAAATTTCTTAAACGTGCAATAGCCTATCTACAAGGGTAGGTCCTAAAAGAAGATCATGCCAGACCTTTTATCTCTTAATGTTTTGTGAATGCAAAAGGCAAGAAACCAGGAAAGTTAGCTCAACACATAACACATTGTAGCAATCAAATAATAAAAATATAGAAAGTAGAAATAAGGTGAGAGGGTTGGAATCCCTCCCCTCGTGCATAGTGTCCCTAGTTCAGGATAAGGTTGACTCTATCCTAGGCAATTCTAATATGGATGCATGAGGTTTGGCTCACTAATGCATCTAAACTCGATAACGTTTCGGCTCCCAAGCCTTCAGACCTAAAGGCGAAGGGTCATCACTCCCAGGGCCTTCGATCGGTGGCTCGAGTGATCCCTTAGGTAGCGCTATGGGCGCAGAGCACACCATCCACCTATCCAAGGCAATCGGTCCTAATCCTACAAGGAGGTGTGGGAAACGCCCACGAAAAAAAAAAAATAGGGTAAATAAGACTATGCAAGCACGTATGAGGTGCTTTATTATTGAGGGGAGGGATTAAATACCATAAATGCGGACAGAGGTTCTAAGGCGACTACCCCCCACCCAACAATGCAAGCGCGGGGTAACATAAATAAATCATTCATCCGTCTAATCCATCGTGCGCCAATGGGTGAGGGAGTGAGTTGATACGCGCGAAAAGTAAAAATCCTAAAAAAGGAAAAATGCAATCCTAAACATCCAAATACGATATATGAAAAGGTTAAAAGAAGAAAAAGATTGACTAAATCAAATTTGCTCGGACTCTCTAAGTCCCCAGTGGAGTCGCCAGCTGTCGCGCCCCATTTTTTATAAGAAAAATAAAAGACGAGTTTAGAAAAAATGGCTTTTGATTCAATTTTTGATTGGAAAATGAATTTTTGATTTTAAAAAGAAAAAAAATATGGGTCTAAATGGGACTTGAAAATGCGACGATTTGACCCAAAATATAGTTTAAAAAGGGTTTTGAATGAAAAATGGAGTCGCCACTTGGTATAGAGTTAAGGTGTACCAAGTCACCTAAAAATGAATTTTTAAAGAAAAAAGTAGAAAACCCTTTTTGAACGACTCTAAGTCTACGAAAATTAGAGAAAAAGATTCGGAAGTCACATTTGAAGAAAGGGAAGGCAAGGATAAGAATCCAAGGCACCCTTTCAACCTAGCCAAGGCTAGTTGCGCGATTTAGTCAAAGATTTTCTTATTTTTAACCTAAAGATTTATCACATTCGAATGTACTATATGAATGCAAACCCTAGATCTAAGTGGGTATCGGGGGGTTGAAATTTATCTTCAAAGCTTACTTGGTACCAATCACATTAATTGTGACGCCCAATAAAGACTCTTCGAAGAAGTCACGAATAATGCAAGTCATGAGACTCGAAAGAAAGAAAAAGTAAAGAAAATAATAATATACAAATGTGTATGACCTAAAGGAATGCATCATAATGGGTGCGGGGGACTTATACTCGTGACTTTCAATGTTCCCTTTAATAGAGGGAATACGAGCGTGCTAAGGTTAGAGAAGCCAAACTCGTCCATATCCAAGGGGTATTTCCCTATCTAATAAAGCAAATGCACTACCCCAATTCTATTTCTTAAATGAAATGCAAGTCTAATGTTATGTTTCATACAAAGGGGTAAGTAATATAACGAAAAATATGGGGGAAAGGATATACGTATAAGGAGGGATGTCATGCAAAAAATGATAAAAGACCCTAAAAAGTGAAAATATGCATGAGATGAAGTGATTTTATCACACAATCATGATCTAATGTGCGGAGGGTTCCTAAGGGTCTAGCATTGGACTAACCCTTGACTAACGTTCTCTCACAAGCATTGGACTTGTAAGAGCTCGAGGGGAAGACCATGACTAGCATTGGACTAGCCACGGTAACGTGCATTCCATCTATATAAGCAAAGATAAATAAAAGCGAGTAGACATGCAAGGCACGTATTTTCACATAACACATAGCACATAAGCATGCTTATCTAGATGCAAAAGCCTATGGAAAGCAATTAAACACATAGGCATATAGGCACACACAAGCACATAGCACATAAGTCCTATCTATTACAAAAGGGGAGGCCCTACTACAGTCCAAAGGGGAAAAAAAGAATAAAATAATTAAATCCCTAACTATTACAGACTTTGGCATCTAAATGCCTTTCAAATATAAAAATGAATGCGCGAAATAAAGTTAAATAATTAAAAGAGATAAACAAGTAAAAATGCAATAAAGCATCCAAAATCATGCAATTGCACACATAAGACACATAATGCACATAAGGTCAAATAAAAATGAAAAAAGATAAAAGATAGAGTATACCTCCCTTCGATTTGGAGCCTTAAGGAAGTGAAATCACTGATTTACCCTCCAAAATAAAAGAAAAGGTCAAGGCATCACAAATAACCGCTTAAATATGAAATTGAATCATTAAAAAACCTTTAAATAACTAAACAGTCCATGTTCACAAAATTAGGATCCAATTGAAAGGAAAAAGAAAGTTCAAGAGGGTCAATTTGATTGGTTTTTCCAATTACTCGGGCCAAATTAGCATTATGGAAGACTTGAGAGGTTAAAGTGTAATTTTTCCTTTGGTTTTTCATGCATGCATACGTAGAAGGCTTGAACTTCTGAAACTAAAAAAATGAAACCTGCTGCCTTTTATTTCCAAGCTTGCGGCAATTTTCCAGCCGCGACTCTATCCGTTTCATCATGCAAACAAGTTTATCAAATACCAGGATTCTACCTATCCATCATCGACTAAACATGCAACTTCATTGCAGGATTGAAACAAAGAAATGGAGCTGACCATCAAGGATAAAAAAAGTAAACAGCAAAAGAAGGAAGAAGAAAAAGTACAGCAAGGTTTTTTTTTATTTTACAAGGAAGCTCTCTTCCTTGCTTCAACTGCATGACCTTCTTGCTGCATTTCCTTAGCAGCTTGTTGAATACAGGTATTCATGCATAACTCCAAACAAAATCCATGAATTGTTCAATTAAAACCCAACAAAGCATTCTAAACTCAACTTTAGTGATAAAAACGCAAAAAGGGAGAGCAAGGAAAACTTTATAATCTGTTGCAATTTAGCCATTTCTGCTCATGACTTATTGCACAACAACAGCAAGGGAAGAAACAATAACATGCCATTTTGACAACATAAAAAGGAGTAACAAGAACACAAACCGAGCTACTCAATTTTTGACCAAACATGATTCTCGAGATGAAAACATGAAGCATGAGAGAAAAAAAAATATTTTTGACCCTTGCAAAGAAACATCCCAACACTTACCCACTGCCCAACAAACGTAACCCAAAAATAACGAACAAACCCCCAGCAAATAAACAACTCAAAGGCTGCTGCAACCAACCGAGAGTCAAAGAAACAGGAGCCATTGTAGCAGATTTTTCGTGTACCGACCTCACTCTAAAGAAAACTAAACCATTGTGAGTAGTTAAAGTGCGACCTCTGCTACCTCAAGATTCAGCAATTGTACCAGCAAACGTTAATTGCAACTCATACAAGCAAACAGTCCCAAAATATCAGACTAAACACACAAAAGAACGGAAAAATCTGTAAGGTGGGAAGCTTGGCCTGACTTATTCATGGCGTTCTTACAAATTTTTTTTCAGTTTCTATCTAGCGCGCAGTATATCAGGTCCAACAAAACAACTGGGAGCAGAAAATTCTACCGAATTTCACAGCGAAAAACTAAACCCACTGGGCTGCTATAGGGAACAAAACTGCAAAGAGGGATTCGGATAAAAAAACCCAGGAATAGCAGTATAGGCTTTTGAAGTGAAACTGGATTTGGAGCTACCCAAGAAAAATGGCGTGGCTATAATGCCAGCTGATACGACAACCAAAAACCAGATCCGAACTGAACTGTTGCGAGCCGAGCTGGTCAGGCGCAGCCGACTTGAGAGGGTGAACCGAGCTGAGGGTCCTGTGAAGAAAGGAGGAAGGCGGGACTGGTGTCCCCGGAATAACTCCGATGGTCAAGTCAGTAAAGCTTGTCCACAGAGTAATAGTATAGAGTACTTGTCTACACGTACCTTGTGTGGTCTTATGGCATTGCTTATATAGGGCCGAATGGGTTGTAGTTTCCTTGTGGGAGTCAAAGTCCCCTTAGGGTTCGGAGTCTTCTTAGGGTTTTGTGTGACGGCTCCTATAAGTTCGGAGGTGGCGGCCCATAAGGCCCACCATAGGGAGCAACGGACACGGCTGAGCTGGCTCCCCCATGCCGAGCTGGCGCGTGCGAGCTGTGGGGTCGCTATGGCGTGACCTGATATGCGTATTATGCCGAGTTGACACGTGTCACGCTTGGATTTACCCTACTACACTAGCCCCCATTGAGTCTAGAGTCACCGAGGAGTCGTGTGGGTCTGGACCAAATCACGAAGTGTCAGGTCGGCTTAGTGTGGGACCTATGATACCACGATCACGCACCTTATTCGGATAACGGCCACGTCTACCGTCATAACCATCACTTCAAGAGTCACATCCTCTCATGATGGCAGTTGTCAGCTCAAACGTTTCCCAAGGTAACCGTCCTTTTGCAATAAATTTGAATTTCCAACTCGGGGCTCTTCAGCTTCCCGCCCTGGGGGCCTATAAATAGGTCTTGCCAAATGTCACTTTCAAGCCTTCATTCTCATTTTCTGCTCTTCCAAGTCTTCTTCAGCTCGCTCCGCATCTTGTGAGGTCGTCCGAGAGTAGGATTTCCTTCTAAGCACACTTCAGTCCTTCTCCTTCATCCACCAGTAAGTCCTCTTTTCCTTTTATGTCGTCTTCTTCCACACACTCAGACCTTACCAGCTCAGCACCTAGGCGTAGAGTTACCCGACCTGCACTCATAGAAATACTTTCTTCCAGTCCTTCTTTTTCCAGCTCGTCCGGGTTGGAGTATCTTCCCCTCCTAGTCCCCATCTTGTTTTAGGCATGGACCAGCCTGGTCAATCTGCCCAGCCTGAGGCTGGAGCTGCTGGCCCAGAGATTCCTTTGGAGGCAGTTCCAGCTCGTGCTAGGGCAGGACCCGCTAGGGGGCCAGACATCGACTTTGGGGAAGTCGAAATTATCCCCCACATCCTTGACCAGGGGGATGTGGAAGAACTGGTGGGGAGGTACGATATTCCTCCTCAGTTTGAGGCTAGGGCAGCCCAGCCGAGGGAGTACGCATGCCGACCTCCTTCTGAGTTCGTAGCTATCTACAAGGATCAGCTCGTGGCTGGTCTCCGCCTTCCCATCCCCCAATTTCTTTACGATATTCTGACCTTCTGGGGTATCCGAATTACCCAACTCGTTCCCAATGCCATTCGATCAATCCTCGGCTTCTTTATTTTGTGCCGAGCTCTCGAAATCCCTTATTCCCTGGACCTATTCAGGTCATTTTTCCAAATGAAGGTGAGCGGCCCGGTTCACGGATGGTTCTACTTCGCTCGCAGGAGCGGAGGGGAGCTCCCTACCCGCGAGCTGTTCTCGCATATGCCTTCCTCCATCAAGGGCTGGAAGGCACAATTCTTTTTTGTGAAAAACACTGGGTTTCCTCCTCTGACCTGGAGGGAGGAGACCCAGGTATCCGATCCCATTCCCTCACCTCTGCCTGAAGCCGAGCTGGACCGCCTGGTCAGCTCGGAAGCCCGGCTGAAGGTTAAAGAGTTTAATAATGCACAGCTCTGGTCGGCGGGGCTAATTCGAGCAGAGGTGAATGACCCTGCCCCCGATCTCCGACCTCTTCTTCCAGAGGAGCTAACAGCTCGTAACTTCTTGGCTTCATTCCTTCTCTCTTTTTTCTTAAGAATTTGGTCACACCACTCGAGCTGACCTACCTTTTTCCTCTGCAGTGAAGAGATTCTCCCAGTTGCTGAACATTGGAGGAACGGGCGGTAGTAGCACGCCTACTCCTGCTCTATCCACTGCTCCCAGCAGCGCGGCTTCTCCTCCACCAGTGCCCAATCCTCAGATCACAGCTCAGTTGTCGCCAGGAGAGGAGCCAAAAAAGAAGAGGAAGAAGTCGGCGGCCAAGAGGGCCAGGACCGAGGCGACTTCCCCCCAATCCCAGGAGGAGCCCTCAACAGCTCTTGCATCACACTACGGGGTGAACTCCGCCGAGCAGCAGGCCTCGTCCGAGTCACCTCCAGCCATGTGGCGTATGAGGAACGTGATTCCAATGAAGCCTCCTACCGGCCAGAGCTCGCACCCGCACCCCCTGCATTTCTGCCCCAAGTGGGGGCTGTCGGTGAATGACCGAGCTCAGTTCCCTGAAGCTGCTCGGGAGCTCATCAAGGGCGCAGTGCTCCCACGCGATCACCACTTCATCCAGCTCGCTTCCAACTCCGAGCTCTTGGAGCATTTTTACCTTAGCACAGCCCAGGTGACTCCTTAAATGTGACGCCCCGAAAAAAAAATGAGTTTGAGAACCCGAAAATTTTGTAATTTTCTAGGGTTTATTTTTTTAATCGCCCGTTTTTCTACATTTTCTTGATTAGAAAAATTCCCCAGATAAAGTTTATGAGCAAAAATAGTTTTAAAATGATTTTCCTAGTATTGGAGAGTTTTTAGAAAATTAAGAATATATAACGGACGTGGGACCCACAAGTGCGAAAAGTTCGGAAAAATTCGGCCAATTAGGTTAAATTCCGGATACTGTGTAAAATTTATCGGGTGTTAAGGGATAAGTAGAGGATGTGAATTGATTGATGTGAGAGGAAAAAGAAAAGATAAGATTGCATTTATGGAGGTGACAAGTGTCACCATTGTATTGGAAATAGCTTATGACTTACTATTCATTTTCTTGACTTTTTGACCAATTGCTTAAATATCTTAAAAATCACACAAAATTCATTCTTGTCTTCAACCTCTTGGCTGATTCTCTCTCTAGCAAAGATGGAAGAAAAAACCTCTTCAAAGTTTGGCAATTATCTAGCTCAAATCCTCCAAAACACTTGCTTGATCTAGTTTCTACTCCATAAAACCTCTTCTTTTAGTGATAGTGAGTTGTTTGGTGAAGTTGTTTGGAAGCTTAAGGTGACAAGTAGCTCTCCCTCTTGTTTTGCTAAGGTAAGTGGTGGATGAACACCTCTCCTTCCTCTAATGATGTTCAATTCATGATTAGTGGTGTTATAAGATGCAATTTCATGGATTATTTCTTGAGTTTGGTTGAAGTGGTGAAGTTTTATTATTTTGGGGATTTTTCTGTTTTCATAGGGATATGATTGGGTGGTCATGTATGATGATTGGAAATGATGTTTAATGACTCTAGGAGGTGGAAAAAGTGATTAAGTGCAATCAATTTCTGTTTTGGAAGAAATTTCAGAAAATTAGGTTTTGTAGTTCTTCATTCTGCCCGAATTTATTGCACCATGATAGAGGCCGAATTGGACTTTTCTCAAAACATGAAAGTTGTAGGTATTGATGAGTTTGAAGTGCCTGTAAAATTTCAGGTCCTTTGGATTAGTGTAGAGTGAGATATGTCGATTTTACTATTGCTGTTCTGGGTTGATCAGAATGCGAAAACTGCACTTGTAATTGGCCATTTTGACTGGAATTTCTTTGGATTTGGATGTTGGTGTCTTCTGATGAAATGTAGCTGGATGTCTTAGCTTCCATATGCCTTTGGAATCAATGCATTTGGACCTATACAGACCGAGTTATACCAATTACAGCATAGTGGGATTTGTGAACCTGTTTTAGTGGTTCTGGTTTGGTATTTTGGCATATTTAACCTAGTTATGCTAGGATTTGGACTGAGTGGCCTTCTACATTGTTGTAGCCCTGGTTCTTAGCTTCGAAACGGTGGGTCTTGTACCTTCATCCGCCAATCGTAGCGCCTTTGGTGCCATTACCGTAAAATGACGTCAAAACCTGTTTTTCTGGTTTTGAGCTTAACTTTCATTTCCGGACTTTTCCCTAGCTTGACTTGTCTTGGTACTTCTTGGAGCTTGCTGAATGGCTATTGGATGAACTTGTTGTTGTGTGTGTACCTTTGGGTTTGAATGAGAAGAATAATGAAGCCATGATGGCTGGAAAAGTTAGCAAATGTAGGGGAAGTGCTGTCCGAACTTTTAAAGGACTTGTTTGCATTGAGTTTGTGATCTAAGACTTAGATTTGAGCAAGGCAATGATACATGATGGATGGTTTCTGAGCCGTGGAGGTGAGTGACCTCAAACTATTTCTGAAGTTCTTTATGAACCGTTTCCTGCATTATTTACTTTTAAACTGTTTCCAAAAGTTACTTTTGAACTGTTTTCTTGCATATCATGCGTGCTTGCATATGAGTGTTCCTTGTTTGCTGTAATTCTTGACTTATTGGCTTGTTATTATTGATTGATAATGTGTTAAGTGCTTTCGATGATTGTTAAAACGAGTTTTCTAGGCGAGTGTGTACTTTATCGCACTCGACCTAAATAAATATGAAATTTTCAATGATTAATGATTAAATGCTAGTTGCGCATGATGTAAGCCTTTGGGCTGAATTGGCCACTGCCCTTTGTTACCGATCGACTCGAGCCAGAAGCGGACTCGGTCGGGCGATATGGTGACCCTGGGTGAATTTGGTATACTCGAGTATTACCTTGTAGTCCGGCTACGTCCGGATGGGTGGAGTCCGGCCAACGTCGGATGGGTGGAGTCCGGTCAACGTCCGGAAAAGGGGATGAACGAATAAAAAGATGAACGAGGGTTTATTTATAAAAAATGAAATTTTCAAATAATTGGAGGAATAAGGGGAAATGTCAGGGGAACGAACAAATGAATAAATCCATGTGAGCGGTATCCTTTTAATGAATATGTTACTATCGCTTTCCATTGTAATTGTTTCTTGAATTATTGATTATTGATGGTTAATGTGTTGGCTTTGTTATGAAATTTCATGTTCGGAACCTTATTGAGATTTTAGCTCATTGAGCTTTGTGGAATTACCATGTGGTGTCATTTTCTGCTTTTGTTTTACTCTCACTGTGCAAATGTTGACCTGTAACAAAATTACATTTTTACCCTCGGTTACTTATTGAACTTCTAAAACATTACAATGATTTCACTGGCTCACGAGAGCAAAAATACGTACATCTGATTTCTGAACCATGACATCAATGAAATGAATTTTTGTGAAAACTATTTGATTACTGATTTTACTGGTTACTCACTGGGCTTTTAGCTCACCCCAAAAATGTTTTATTTCCCCCCCCACAGGGCTCAAGGCGAAGGAAGGGCTTGTTGTGCTTATTCATGTGACTGGATGGCTTATATCGTGTACAGTTTAAGTTTGGATCTATATTATGTACGAGTTGGTCTTGTATAAATATTTGAAATTGATATGGATGTAAGTATACATTCCACGATTAGAATCAGTTTCCGCTGCATTTGTGACATGTAATTATTGGAGACTTGGATGTATGTTTGTGGACCATGTGATGTATATTTGAGATTTATATTGTAATTGATTTGAGGATTGTAGTGATCGACTGAGTCCCGGCGAGGGTTGGGCAGGCGGCCCGCCGAACCCTCTGGTTCGTCTTAGGGGGAGGTGGGGCCGTCACATTAAATAGTGCTCCCCTAACATCCCTTTGAGTTTTGCTGGTTTCTTATCCTGTGTTCGATCTGCAGCTCAATGTCGCTGGGGCCGAGCTGGCGCAGCGGTATGAGAACATGGGGGTCAACCTATCTCAGGTCGACGCCGCCAAGGAAGGGCTAGCGAGCCAGCTCGACGCCGCGGAGGCCGAGCTAGAGTCCCTGAAGAAACAACTTGCGGATGCCAAATCTAGGGTTTCAATCCTAACCCCAACTCAGGGTTTTCTAATTAACCCTAAAACCCCAAATTTTACCGTACAAATAATGAATATCACCTAATATCAAACTTAAGAACTGATCGGGGTCTCACAACCTTCCCCACTTAGAATAATTTCATCCTCAAAATTAATGCCTTTATTCGTGAACCATAATTGCAGGGTTTACAAGAATACGTGTCGTCAGGGTCTATTAAACACTTGCGGTGCACCGATAAGAGAGAGCGTACCTACGATGCCCGCCAAAGGGTCAATCAACTCTTGTTGACCCATTGCATATACTCTAACTGGTCCTTTGGGTCGATTTTCTCCTGCATTTGACGGCTTAGTTGTGGTCCCTTCAGTCGGTAGCCTAGGTCTCTCTTTTTGCATCTTAGGGCATTGGGCAATCAGATGTTCTGTGCTACCACATTTAAAGCATTTCCGTGCTGAACTATTCTTCCAACTGTTATCATCGGTGTGATTGCCTCCGCAGAAGCCACACGTTTGCCTAAATCCTGCACTCGACCCTCCACGCTGGGTACCCTTCTTGGGCCCTTGCCCTACCTGACCTTTCCCAAAATTGCCCTGGTTTGGGGTCCCTGTGGTTCGTGGGCCATCTGTTCCTCGACCTATTTTAGAGGGTGGCTCGTTTCTCGAGCTCTATCCATCCGTGAAGTTGCTCGAGCTAGGTGGCCTCCTTTTCCGGTCATGGAAGGCTTTGACTTGACCCCTGACAGTCTCCATTCTCTGAGCCTTTTCTAGGGCTTGGTTAAATGTGTCCAACTGTGCGGCCACTAGTGCTTCCTGGATTTCCATATTTCAACCTTGAACGAAGCGGCAGATTCGTTTTTGCTCCGTTTGCACCAGATTTGGGGGAAAGCGAGAGAGTTTTGTAAACTGGGTTTGATACTCCGCCACACTAGAAGCCCCTTGACGCAGGCGAATAAAATCATCTTCCCTTTTCTCTTGCACGATGGACAGCAGATATTTTTCATTAAATTCCCGTGTGAAATTAACCCATGTCTAGCGAGTCTGTTCTCGCTGCCACTTGGCATTAATTGTTAGAACCCGTATTTTCCTAATATTTTTCCTTGGGTTTTCCCCCTTAATTGCGTGTTTTCTGCATTTTCTGGCTTAGGAATATTTTTTTGGTGGATTTTATGAATAATTATAGTTTTTAGATAATTTTTCTAGTATTGGAGAGTTTTTAGAAAATTAAGAATATATATTGGACGTGGGACCCACTAGTGCGAAAAGTTCGGAAAAATTCGGCCAATAAGGTTAAGTTTCGGATACTGTGTGAAATTTATCGGGTGTTAAGAGATAAGTAGAGAGTGGGATTTGATTGATGGGAGAGGAAAAAGAAAGATAAGAATGCATTTAAGAGGTGACAAGTGTCACTCTCTTATTGGTTATACTTTATGATTTACTATTCATGTTTTTGACTTTTGACCAAAATGGTTAAATATCTTAAAAATTGCACAAAATTTACCATTTCTTACCTCCTCCATAGCCGGCTCTCTCTCTTGCCAAGAAGGAAGAAAACTTCTTCAAACTTCAAGCTTTCAACTAGCTCAAATCATCCAAACCAATTGCCTAAACTAGTTTCTACTCCATACAACCTTTCCATTTGGTGTTAGTGGTGAGTTTGGTGAAGTTTTTGGAAGAGCTAAGGTGGTCTACAACTCCTCTTCTCTTGTATACTAGGTAGGTGATGATTGAACATACTCCTACACCTAATGATGCTTAAGTTATGCTTAGTAGTGGCTAAAGTGATGATATTTGTGATTTATTTCTTGATTTGAAGTGATTTGGTGAAGTTTTTATATTTTTGAGGAATTTTCTGGTTTAATATGAATGTGATGTTGTGGTCATCCATGATGGTTGATAATGAGGGGGAAAGACTCTAGTAGGTGTGAATTAGTGATAATTGCAACCAATTTTATCATCCCTTATTCTGTCCGGTTTTGGATCATAGGGTTAGAGGCCGAATTGGACTTTTCTTAAAACATGAAAGTTGTAGGTATTGATGTGTTGGAGGTGCCTGTAAAATTTCAGATCATTTGGATTAGTGTAGAGTGAGATATGTCGATTTTACTGTAGCTGTTCTGGGTTGATCAGGATGGCAGAACGGCGTTTGTATTTGGCTATTTTAACTGGAATTACTTTGGATTTGGATGTTGGTGTCTTCTGATGAAATATAGAGGGATGTCTTAGCTACCATATGCCTTTGGAATCAATGCATTTGGACTTGTATAGACTGAGTTGGACTCATTACAGCATTATGTGATTTGCAAACCTGTTTTGGTAATTCTGGTTTTGTATTTTGCATATTTGACCTAGTTGTGCTAGGATTTGGACTGAGTGGCCTTCTACATTGTTGTAGCCCTGTTTCTTACCTTCGAAATGGTGGGTCTTACACCCCCATCCGATAACCGTAGTGAATTTGGTGCCATTACCGCATATTGAGGTCAAATACGGTTTCTTTGTTAAGGCTTAAGCTAAAGCCATTTCTTAATTTCTGGTTACCAATGATGCTTATTTATGCATATAAACCCTATTGGGGGTTATTATTGGCATTGCTATATGACTCGTTATCGAGTCTCATTGCATTTGTTTACGTGTTCTAGGGCGTGACGGTGGTTCACGACGCACTTTTGATCACGGTGCATGAAATATCACTTTCTCGAGTGGTGAGTATACTACTCACTTAAATGTTACAATGTGGCTTTGTTATATGTGAAATTGATGCCTTGAAGGCTTTGTTACTGAAATACTGCACATGCTATATGAGACATTGAATTACTGTCATGGAAAACTGATTTGGTGTCGTTTAGATGAATATCCAACTGCCTTACTATATCACTGAGCTCAACCCCGTTAGGTGGTCAATTGGATCGAGCCGGCGAGGGCTTGGTCGTGAAAATTGGCATGCCACGGGGACTGTACTGGGGAATCTTGTAGTAATGAGACTCTCGATTCCGGTAAACTCGAGTATTATCAAAAGATACTGAATGGAGTGCGGGCCCGGTTGGGGTATGTTGGGTGGAAGGAATGGAAGTAAAGTGATGTCTACGGTTTGGTACTTTTAACATTGACGGAGGGTCAATGAGGTTGGATCAAGAAAATAAGCAAGGAAATGGGCTCTTGAGAGCCGTCCGTATCCTTTCACTGATTTGATTTACTTCTTATTTGCATACTTGAACTGAATGGTTATGCTTATGTGACCTTAGTTGCTATTGTGGTAGTAACTCACTGAGTTTTAGCTCACTCCGTTCCATTTGTTTTCCTTACAGGAAAATGATCATTTTTGGAAGATCATACTTGTTGGTTGCCAAATTGAGCCATGTATATGTCTATTTTGAATAGCTCTTCGCATGAAACCCTAATGTGTATTGGGTTCATCTTTTGATTGGCAAACCGAACATTGTATAACCATGATAACTAGTTTTGGCATGCCAATTTGGTTGTAAATGTTGAATTTCAATGTATGTATATGTTGGATTGATGTATGGTTGAACTCCGGATTCTGGTGTGTCCGGTATTGTTCATTATCGGCGCGTTTTCATTTTATTTATTTTGTGATTTTGACTTGATCGCGCGCGTGGGTATTTTCTGGACCGTATTAGATCGACGTAAACTGATCCGTTAGTCCTGGCGAGAGTTGGGCAGGCAGTCCGCTAACCCCTTTGGTTCGCCTTAGGGGAAGGTGGGGCTGTCACAGGTGGTATCAGAGCCTAGGTTTGAACTAGCCTGGGTGTTATAGGACTGCTTGATTTGAGGATTTGTTGTTTGTGGCCTGTAAGCTAATATTTATGGTTAATTGTTCTTGTGGGATAGGATGGCCGGACAGGGTGACCCTAGTGCTAGTCCTTCGGGAGTGAGACCTCGCAGAGCACTCCCCGTGATCCCATATCAGATACGGCCAGGAGGGGCCGTTATTCGTTGGAGCCCGTCTGACCGTCTCCGACGGTGCGCGTGTAAAGAGAAGTACGCCTATCCGAACGCTCTAGTGTTGGTGGTAGCGAAGGAGCGTAAGGAGCTAGCGGATGATAACACTAAGTTGGAAGCTGTGGTTGCTACGTTGGAAGCTGAGGTGACTCAGCTTAGAACGGCCATTGAGAAGCAAGCCGCACATATCAAAGAGTTAGAGTATGACGTGCTCGAGGTCGAGGACAGAGTTGACGACCTCTGCGACCAATTAAGGCAGGCACGAGAGCGCGAACTCAAGCGAGCTCGCAAAGTCAGGGGTCGCGCTGAGGCGATCCTTAATCTGTGTGATGTTGGGCTCGAGGAGGATAGCGATGAGGCCTCGTGTACGGGGGCCGAGGCTGGGGAGGAGTCCACCCCGTCGCCTGGGTCCCAGACCCCAGCGACTGACTAGGCCTTGATCTTTAGGCATCTTTTGGATAGTTGGCGGTTTTTGTATGTACATAGGGATAGGGATAGAGCCTTAGCTAACCGTTTTGGGTTGGGTTAGCTACGTTTAAATCTCTTTTGATAGGCCAATCCTCGGGTGGATCGTTTATGTTCGTACGTGCCTTGGCCGTACTTGACTTGACGGATTGTATATATGTGTGTGGCTTGATCTTGTCTGGCTTGTATATAAGTGCTTGTGATCATGTTTGAAATGTATAAATATGTGTTATTGTGAAAGTTTTGCGTGTTACTTATATGTCTTGTTACTACTTTGGTTTAGTACTTTTGCCTAGATCGAGTAAAACTCATGGAAGGTACACGAAGTGGTCGGGGACACGGGCGCGGTATTAGACAACCCACACCGGTTAGGGAAACGGGGGAAACCTCTACTGGAACCAATCCTGAACCACAAATAGACCCCAATATGCAAATAGCTGCTGCTATGCAGCAAATGACTAACCTACTCGCACAAGTAGTGCAACAACAGGGCCAAAACCCAAACCCTAACCCCGGGAACCCTGGTAACCATGTCGAGAGCGAAGATAGAGCCCTCGAACGTTTTCAAAAGTTTTCCCCGCCAAAGTTTGTTGGGGGACCCGACCCTGACGTTGCTGAGAAATAGCTTGAGAAAATGGTTGATATATTCGCGGCCCTACACTACCCTGACGAATGGCAGGTCACTTTTGCTGTGTTCCAGCTTGAGGGCGCGGCTCGTTCCTGGTGGAACGTAATTAGACAGGAATGGGAAAGGGAGCAGACACCCAGGACTTGGGTGAACTTCATTAGAGAGTTTAATGCAAAGTTTTTCCCTCCTCTAGTCCAGGAGAGGAAGGAGGACGAGTTTATTAGGCTCCGTCAAGGGGCTCAAACTGTGGCGGAATATGAGAGCCAATTCACCCGCCTGTCCAAGTTCGCACCTGAGCTAATCATGACTGAGCAACGACGGATTAGGCGCTTTATCCAGGGGTTAAACGTTGAGATTCAGAAAGACCTCGTGGCGGCTCAGATTACTGCGTTTAGCGAGGCTGTGGAAAAGGCCCAGCGAGTTGAAAGTGCGTGGTTGCAGGTCCGAAACTTCCAGGCGAAGAAGCGTGGCTTTCCTGGGAGTACTTCCGGACAGGGTGAGAAGAGCACTCCCTCTAAATTTGGACGAGGAACGGGAGGTGGTCGACAATCTGGTTCAGGCAGAGGTACTCCATTCAGGGGTGGCCAAGCTGGACGAGGACCGAGGGGAAATGCTCAGAGTGGCTCGGCTTCAGCATCTCGCGGTCCCTGCGGGCATTGCGGGAAGTCAAACCACAACGAAGATAACTGCTGGAGGAAACAGGGTAAATGTCTGCATTGTGGAAGCGCAGACCACCAATTGGCTACTTGCCCGGTCCTGAAACAAGATGGAAAAGGAAGCCAACTGCCGCCGAGGACCAATACTGGACCAGCCAAGGGAGATGGGTTCAAACCTAAAGTGCCAGCTAGGGTGTACTCTATAGAGCCCCATCAGGTCCCAGAGTCTTCGGAGGTCGTAGAAGGTACGATCCCTATTTTCCACCGTTTTGCCAAAGTTTTAATTGATCCTGGTGCCACTCATTCGTTTGTTAACCCTGATTTCATGTGTGGCATCGATATAAAACCTGCTAGTTTACCATATGACCTAGAAGTTAGTACACCTACGGGGAATCAACGTTTGGTGACTAGTATGGTTTATAAGGATTGTGATGTATGGGTAGGTGAAAGGAGATTTTTAGGAGACCTGATTAGCTTGTCCATTAAGGGGTACGATGTGATTCTGAGTATGGACTGGCTAGCCAAATATAACGCCCAACTGGATTGTAAAACGAAAATAGTAGAATTTCGCATTCCTGGCGAGACAACCTTAAGATTGGATATAAGGGGTAGGTTAGCCTCATCTGCTTTAATTTCGGGCATCCGAGCTAGGAAACTGATAAGTAGAGGGGCGCAAGGATTTTTGGCATTTTTGATTAATACCCCTATGGATAAGTTAAAAGTGGAAGATGTGGCCGTAGTAAGGGAATTTCCGGATGTATTCCCTGATGAGTTAGTAGCCTTACCTCCGGAAAGAGAGATAGAATTTCGAATAGACCTGTTGCCTAGAACCGCACCTATCTCGAAAACCCCTTATCGAATGGCGCCTGCAGAACTTAAGGAGCTTAAGTTGCAATTGCAAGATCTTTTGGAGCGGGGATTCATTCACGAGAGTGGGTCTCCTTGGGGAGCTCCTGTCCTATTTATGAAGAAAAAGGACGGAACCTTGAGGATGTGTATTGACTACCGGGGGCTGAACAATGTTACAATCAAGAATAAATATCCACTGCCCCACATCGATGAGTTGTTCGACCAACTGCAAGGAGCAGTGGTCTTCTCCAAGTTGGACCTCCGACAAGGATACTATCAGTTGTTAATAAGGAAGGAGGATATTCCGAAAACTGCTTTTAACTCAAGATACGGGCATTACGAGTTTGTCGTTATGCCCTTTGGACTGACAAATGCTCCCGCCGCCTTCATGGACCTAATGCACCGGGTTTTCAAACCCTATCTAGACCGATTTGTCGTTGTGTTCATCGATGACATTTTGGTCTATTCTAAGACACGCGAGGAGCATGAGGAGCATTTGAGAGTGGTGTTACAGACATTAAGGGAACATCAGTTGTACGCCAAGTTTAGTAAATGCGAGTTTTGGTTGGAGAAAGTAGCATTCCTAGGGCACGTAATCTCTCACGAAGGTATTGTGGTGGACCCGGCGAAGGTGGAGGCCGTGATAAATTGGAAGAGGCCAGAAAACCCCACGGAAATTCACAGTTTTCTAGGGCTAGCTGGGTACTACCGAAGGTTCATTAAAGATTTCTCCAAATTAGCCGGACCTTTAACTGACCTGACGAAGAAGCATGGTCAATTTATCTGGAACGCCCGATGCGAAACAAGTTTTCAGGAGCTAAAGAGAAGATTGACCATGGCTCCAGTGCTAGTTTTGCCAAATGGGGTGGACGGGTTTGCGGTGTATGCCGACGCGTCGCGAGAAGGCCTGGGGTGCGTACTGATGCAGAACCGGAATGTGATTTCTTTCGCCTCTAGGAAATTGAAGCTTCACGAGCAGAACTACCCGACTCACGATCTGGAACTAGCCGCAGTTGTCTTTGCACTGAAAAAGTGGAGGCATTACCTATATGGGGTGACCTTCGAAGTGTATTCGGATCACAAAAGTCTTAGGTACCTTTTCTCTCAGAAGGAACTGAATATGAGGCAACGACGGTGGATGGAATTCCTGGAAGATTACGACTGCACAATCAATTACCATCCGGGAAAGGCAAATGTGGTAGCAGATGCTTTGAGTCGTAAGGTGCAAGTAGCAGGATTGATGATTAAGGAGTGGGATTTATTAGAATCCGTGTGCGAATGGAGACCCTGTCTTGGGAGCCATAAGGTGATATTTAGCAATGTTAGGGTGACCTCCATTCTACTGGAACGCATTAAAGAGGCGCAACGCGAAGATTTGATGGTACGGAAGTGGAGAGAGAAAGTGGAAAAAGGGAGAAACTACGGACTTCAATTTGAGTCCTGAGGGCATTTTGAAATATCGAAACCGAATAGTGGTACCGAAGGAGGAATCGTTGAAAACGGAAATTCTGGAGGAAGCTCATCGGTCCAAGTATACAATCCATCCGGGTAGCAGCAAGATGTATCAGGACCTGAAAGGAACCTATTGGTGGGACAATATGAAGAGGGAAATCGCTCAGTACGTGCAGAAATGTCTCATTTGCCAACAGGTGAAAGCAGAGAATCAAAAATCATCGGGTTTGTTACAACCCTTGGAGATACCCGAATGGAAGTGGGAAAACATCACAATGGACTTCGTTTCAGGATTACCGAGGACGCAAAGGGGACATGATGCCATTTGGGTGATCGTTGATCGATTAACCAAATCGGCCCATTTCTTGCCGGTGAACATGAAGTATTCAATGGACAAGTTGGCCCGACTGTACATGGACGAGATAGTAAGACTACACGGTGTTCCTGTGAGCATCGTCTCCGATCGGAATCCACGGTTCGTATCTCGGTTTTGGCAGAAGTTTCAAGAAATTCTGGGGACTAAACTCAATTTGAGCACGACCTATCATCCCCAGACGGATGGCCAGTCGGAACGGACCATTCAAACTCTCGAGGACATGCTACAAACTTGCATTCTGGACTTTGGAGGCAACTGGGGTCAGCACATGACCTTAGTAGAGTTTGCGTACAACAATTGTGACAGCCCCACCTTCCCCTAAGGCGAACCAAAGGGGTTAGCGGACTGCCTGCCCAGCTCTCGCCAGGACTAACGGTACAGTTTACGCCGTTCTATTACGTTCCGGAACATACCATTGCGCACAAACAAGTCAAAATCATGAAATAAAAATAACCGAAAATCGAAGCCGAAGATGAACAGAAAAATCACGTCAGAATCCGGATTCAGCACTGTTCATCCTCGCCAATTTTTTTCCTTTTCCGTTTGAAAAGCGTGTCACTCCAAAATTCATCCAAACAATAACCATACATAAATATACAATGGAAATCAACATTTACAAGCCAAACGGCCTACCAAAATATCCGTTTAGTTCATGCATATACAAGTAGCCATTTACACACCAAACATTGGTGGAAACAAAGCACTTAGGGTTTTCACCCTCAAGGAGCTATTCAAAATACATATACATGAGCTCAACTTGCATCCAACTATCACAACCTTTTCCAAAAGTGTTCATTTTCCTGTAAGGAAAACAAATGACACGGAATGAGCTAAAGCCCAGTGAGCAACTAACACAATAACAACCAATAGCATATAGCATAACCGATCACTTAAAGTACCCAAATAAGCAATGAAGCAAAACAGTAAAAGGATACGGTCGGCTCTCAAGAGCCCATTTCCACGCTTGCAATCTTGATCCAACCTCATTGACTCTCCGTCAATGTTAAAAGTACCAAACCGTAGACCACCCTTTACTTCCAATCCTTCCACCTAACATACCCCAACCGGGCCCGCACTTCATTTCAGTAGTTTTGGTAATACTCGAGTATACCGGAACCAAGAGTCTCGTTACTACAAGGTTCCTCAGTACAGTCCCCGTGGCATGACAATTTTCACGACCAAGCCCTCGCCGGCTCGATCCAATTGACTACCAAACGGGGTTGAGCTCAGTAATACAGTAAGGCCGTTGGACATTCGTCCAAACGACACCAAAGCAGTTTCCATGAAATGAAATTCACCAACCAATATATCAAGTTCAGTAATGCAGTAAAACGGTAGCCAATCAGTGATACTATCAAAAGGGGTGAGGGCGGTCAAGTACACCCTCACCTTAATCAATTCCAATATCCAAGTAAGCCTTCAAGGCATCACATATACATTTAGCAAAGCGACATAGTAACAATTAAGTGAGTAGTATACTCACCAAGTGAGAAAATGATGTTTCATGCACCGTCGTTAAACGAACGTCGTGCACCACCGTTTCCTCCTAGAACAAGCAAACAAATACAATGAAACTCGATAACGAGTCACAAAACAATGCTGAACACAACCCCAATAGAGTTTCATATGCATAAATAAGCATGATAGCAAACCAGAAATTAGAAATAGCATTAGTCTTGACCCCGAATAGAAAAACTGTTTTGCCCTTATTATGCAGTAATGGCACCAAATTCTCTACGGTTATCGGATGGGGGTGCAAGACCCACCGTTTCAAAGCTAAGAACTAGGGCTACAACAATGTATAAGGTCACTCAATCCAGTTCCTAGCCCAACTAGGTCAGAAATGCCAAATACTAAACCGGAACCACCAAAAACAGGTTTACAATTCACATAATGCTGTAATTACTATAACTCAGTCTATACAGGTCCAAATGCCGAAATTCCAAAGGCATATGGTAGCTAAGACATCCAGCTACATTTCATAAGAAGACACCAACACCTAAATCCAAAGCAATTCCAGTCAAAATCGGCAATTACAAGTGCAGTTTTCGCATTCTGATCAACCCAGAACAGCAACAGTAAAATCGGCATATCTCACTCTACACTAATCCAAATGACCTGAAATTTTGCAGGCACTTCAAAATCATCAATGCCTACAACTTTAATGTTTTGAGCAAAGTCCAATTCGGCCTCTAACCCTATGATCCAAAACCGGACAGAATTAGGGGTTTATGAACCCTAACTTTCCATTTTCCATCCAAATCCAAAATTGATTGCATTTATCAACAATTCACACCTACTAGAGTCATTTTAAACCATTACCATTCATCATACAAGGCCACAACATCCCATTCATATTAAACCAGAAAATTCATCATAAAATGGAAAACTTCACCAAATCACTTCAAATCAAAAAATAAATCACATATTCCATCACTCAAGCCACTTCTAAGCATAACATAAACATCATTAGGTGTAGTAGGGTGTTCTAGCATCACTTACCAAGTAACAAGAGAGATAGGGATTGTGGACACCTTAGCTCTTCAAAACAACTTCACTAGACCACTCACTATCACTAAAAGGAAAGATTTTATGGAGTAGAAATGGATGTAAGCAAATGTTTTTGGGTGATTTGCACCAGGTAGTAGCTAGAACTTGAAGAGTTTCTTCTTTCTTCTTGCTAGAGAGGGCCGGCCATAAGGAGGAGAAGAAATGGTGATTTTTGAATGATTTTTGAGATATTTAATCCTTTGGTCAAAAAAGTCAAAAATTGGAATAGTGTTTCTTAAGTCATGTCCACTCTAATGGTGACAAGTGTCACCTCATTAAATGCAATCTTATCTTTCTTTTCCCTCTCACATCAATCAAATCTCACTCTCTACTTGTGACGCCCAGAAAAATAGGGTTTTCATTTTTATGTATATTTTGTTGGATGAGCGGAGAAACACAGCTTTTCAACTCGGAAAAGAAAAGAAAAGTTTCGAAAAATGGCAGTGGCCAAATCCGGCCAGTTTCTGGCCGGATAGCTGGCCGGATTGCCCTGCAGTTTTGAAAAAATTTTGATCAGCCTCGGCCTTGTATCCGGCCAGATTCCGGCCGGATTGTGACGTGTCACAGCCGGTCAGAAGCTTTGACCGGCTGTTTCCTTCATAAATATCTGGTTTTTGTTGTCTTTTTCTTCCATTTCTGTTCCTGCTCAACCGAGGCTTTGAGAGAAAGAAAAAACTCTTCAATTTTCTAGTTTTGATTTCTTGCTCAATCTTGAGTTTTAACCGATGGTTTTGCCAAATATTTCACACAAGTGCTCTCAAGGGTGGTTTAAGGCTCTTGATGGATTGGATTTGGATGGGGTGCTCCATGTTGATAGCTTCTTGAATTTGTGAGGTAAGATGTTTAAGAAAGGTTTTTCTTGTTTGGATAATGCTATATTAGTAACTTGTAGAGGTTGAATGTGTTATATTGTGGAGTATTTCATGGGTTTAAGGAAACTATGGTGAATTTCTAATTTATTGGGTATTTCTCTGATTTTGTATGCAAGGTATGATTAGTGTTGGATTGATGGTTTGAAATGGTGTTAAATGGAACCGTTATACGTTAATTACGGTTGTTTACGGAAAATTTCCGCTTGTGATGTGATTTCCGGTTTCTAGGGTTTAAATTGGGGATTTTCTTATGATTGGTTTATTGGCTTTGATTAAGGGGTATTGTGGCCCTAATTGAGTATATTTGTTAGTCTATAAATTGTATGTAAAAATGGGATTGAATGGAGGTATATTTGGTATTGAATGGTAGGTTGGAAATGTGTAAAATTAAGGGGGAAATGTTGTCCCTTTTGGAGAGTATATGATTGATTTGAATTTGTGTGATCTTGATTCAACTTATAGAAATTCTTGTAAATTGGAAGTTGGGCTGTTAAGAGTCCATATTGGTGACATTTCTAAGCTTTGTTTAAGTTTATTCATCCTTGTTTTGGCATGTACAAGACTAGTTTAGGCTAGTCTCATGTTAAGTGGGGATTTCTAGCCCTTAATTGTGGTGAGTGATGGGTACTTGCAAAGATTGGTTTGGAAGTGTAATTTCAGCTTTTGTTGTATTATTTCTGCCCTCATGTGATAAGTGGTAGTTGTCCATAGCATGATAGCTGGATATTGGGATAAATGAAGCTTTGCTATACTAGTTTGGATTACTTAAAAGAATTTTCAGCTAGAGTACATGAATTCTAGCTTACGGTTAATCTGCCCTGTTTTCATACTGTACATTTGACCATGTTAAAGACTGATTCGGCCCTTGCCCGAAACATGAAACTTGTAGATACATGAGTTGACTACTTGCCTGCAAAATTTCAGATTTATTGGAGTACTGTGGCTTGTGAATTGACCGAAATACCCATGACTGCCCCGTAACCCCTGTTTTATGACAGTTTTCGTTCTTAGAACCAACGTTTCCACTACTGTTTATGCATTCTTGGAGCACGATGACTCCTTGTTTCTGTTTATCTGATTACTTGATCTAAGGGAGCGTTGGATATTTAAGTACAAGGATTTCACTGGCTCTAAAGAGCAATATACGCATCTTTGATCACTGATTCATGACATCATTTACATGCACTACTGTAAAGTTTATTTGATTATTGATTTTACTGTTCACTCGCTGAGCTTTTAGCTCACCCCCAAATGTTTGCTTCTCCCCACAGGGATCGAGGCAAAGGAAGCGCTTGTATTACATTATGTGTATAACCGGATGGCTTGTAACTTGTATAGTTTAGATTTGGATTCGTTTGTGTAATTGTTGGGCTAGGGTGACTGCTTGGAATTGGAATGGATGGACTATACCTTGTACGGTTTGAATTTGGATTGTCTCTTGTGTAATAGCTGAGTAGTAGGGTTTGTAATGGATGATTGGACTTGAATGGATGTACGTGTACATTCCGCTGTGTGTGTGATATGTAATTCTTGGAGAATTTGATGTATATATCTGAATCTTATATTGTAATTTATTGGGGAACTGTAGTGATTGACTGAGTCCTGGCGAGAGCTGGGCAGGCGGCCCGTTGGCCCCTCTGGTTCGCCTTAGGGGAAAATGGGGTCGTTACAATTGGTATCAGAGCTTAGGCTTCAGATCTCTGTGTCGTATCCTAGACCTGAAATTGAGAATGCCTGACTGTGAGATTAATTTGAATATTATGTGAACGAGGATCTATTGTATCCTAGTGGGTCAAAGGAAATGATTATTTGAAATTTCCTATTTGGGACTTGTAGGAAAAATTGAGGAATTTGATGACTAGTGAAAGATTGGACGAATTTGAATTATCCTGATACTTCTAAGTGTGGAAAGAGTTGAGGTACTTATTGTACGGGCTATGGAGGATAAGAGACCGAGATTTGATAGTTAAATTCCATGGGTGATGATTTTGAACCATGGAAAATATACCAAAGGAATAACATGCATTTTTGCCACATACCTTCTAAAGAAATTCTGCTTTGGGATTTTAAAGAAAAACTAGGACGTACTAGTTTTATTTGCAAGCGATGATTGGAAATGAGATATATATGCCTTATATATGTTAATGTTTTGATTTTGGTAAAAATGTGAATTTTGCTTGAATTTCAAATTTGAAAATGTGTGAATAACTGATGAGTTGTGGAATTTTGTATATGATGGGTTAATACAAGGATAATAATTTCTAAACTAAGTTTTCCCCTTGATTGTATACTGGTGTAATTTCATACTTGAATTTGTCCATGCTTTACATGAAGGAAGAAAATATATATAACCTGAATTTTCGAAAGAATGGCAAGCTTATGGTTAATAATGTGAATCCTGAACTTGATAAAATTTCTGATTACTTTAAATACTCTTCTTATGTTTTAAAATTCTTGATTTTCAAGAAGAGTGAGCTAATTTTTAAAATGTACGGACTGAGGAACTTCAAGATATTGGGTGACTGTATTCAAGAGTATAGGTTAGTGTGAATTGATTTGGTTTCCATTTGACACGTAAGTTAGCAAGTTGTACTTATTTCTTGGGTTTGAACTTGGAACTGAAACTTTAACTTGGAGCCTGGTTATCCTTAGAGATGATGGTGCTCTGACTGGTGGCTTGTTTATTAAAGATTTTGAATTTCGAATGGATAATTTTGGGTTTTAGCTTGTGTTATGGTTCGATTGAATCTGATTTCGTAAAGGCGTGTGATCTGATTGATATTAGTGATGTCCGGACCCTTTGGGCTTAACTATGGACTTAGAAAGGATTGTACACGTCGTGAGGCTTTTGTATCCTGCTTGTATGTACTTCTGTAGTTTTGTGGCACTTAATTGCTTATGTACAATATTGGACATATTGGTCTTGTTTTACGACTTTTAGGTCGTGTTATAATTTTTGATACCTATAAAGAATCATGTCCTGATTCAAAATTTTTATATACCTTGTATAGGTATTAAGCTCTTTTATGCTTAATTATGCCTTTTCCTGTGCTTATAGACTTTTATTAAGTAGGGCAGCAGAAATGGGAAAAAGGGGATCGTGGCCGAAGGCTTAGACAACCCTGTACGAATGTGACAATTTAATAGGTCCCTAGTACGGAGTATGAATCAAAAATAAATCCGAAGATCAGATCTACTAGTGTGTAATGGATTAATCTAGTCGGAAACTTGGTGAAATTTTCTTGTGCGCAACATATGTTATGGTTGGTTCTGTGCCAATATTACAACCTTAGGAAGTTTGAACTCCGAAAGTATTGTACTGGGTTGATAAGAGAACTCGAACTGCCTGAAACCGATTAGACTGAGCTTACTTGAGGCTTGAACCTGTTTAGGCTAGTGTGCCTTACGTACCTTGATGGACCTAATTTGACTGAATATATGGAATGTGAATTTGAATCTTGTGACTGCTTAAGAATGTGATTTGCTGGGCATAAGTTAGACGAGTGAATTCTTAATTGTACTGGTGCTCCATGAACCTAAAGCATTTGACCCTGCTTTTGAACCTCTTTCTATTCGTGCTTCATGAACCTGAAATATTCCGTCCTGTTTTGAACCTATTTGTTTGAACTCTACTGTTACCCTACTCGTGAACTTACTCGTACTCATATGGTTGTAGACCGGCTACTACTCTTCTGTAGCGGTTGAACTGAACCTCTCTGGTGGGGCATTGTCTGTTGTGTTGTCCAGCACCGCCATTCTTCTAGCGAGGCATGCCTGTTGTGTTGTCCATCACCACCAGAGATGGAATTATGAACTGAGGTTCTCTGGCGAAGTTTAGCCGATGTGTTAACTTGTTGTGTTGTCCAGCACCGCCAGGGACGAATACTTGAACTGAGGTTCTCTGGCGAAGTTTAGCCGATGTGCTAACTTGTTGTGTTGTCCAGCACCGCCAGGGACAAATACTTGAACTGAGGCTTTTGGTGAAGTATAGCCGTTGAGCTAGCTTGTTGTGTTGTCCAGCACCACTAGGGCCAACTTACTGAACTGAAATTCTTTGGTGAAGCGTAGCCGTTATGCTAGCTTGTTGTGTTGTCCAGCACCACCAATGATGAGTTTTCGATCTAAAGCTTTGTTATATCCTGGATTTCTTCCAAATACCTGGGACTTTACGTCCGATTTCAAGCCTTTTGCCTGTTTATCTGGGTACGTGTTTAACTCCCTACTGAACCGTGACTATTTCATAAGTTGGATTGGCGTGATATTTAGTGCTTGAATTTGATAAGTGATTATCCAATAAGCCATGCTTTACTAGATCATGAATTGCGATAAGTGAGATTGGAGTGATTCCTAGCATTCAACCGACTTTGGGGACACTAATTGGACCTGGTGTATACAAGTTGGATTAGATTGAATTCTAATGCTTGATTGGTTTCTGAGCGATATCTTGACCGGATGTATAGGAGTTGGAATGTCGAGGACGACATTCTTTTAAGGGGGGGAAGATTGTGACGCCCAGAAAAATAGGGTTTTCATTTTTATGTATATTTTGTTGGATGAGCGGAGAAACACAGCTTTTCAACTCGGAAAAGAAAAGAAAAGTTTCGAAAAATGGCAGTGGCCAAATCCGGCCAGAAATCCGGCCAGTTTCTGGCCGGATAGCTGGCCGGATTGCCCTGCAGTTTTGAAAAAATTTTGATCAGCCTCGGCCTTGTATCCGGCCAGATTCCGGCCGGATTGTGACGTGTCACAGCCGGTCAGAAGCTTTGACCGGCTGTTTCCTTCATAAATATCTGGTTTTTGTTGTCTTTTTCTTCCATTTCTGTTCCTGCTCAACCGAGGCTTTGAGAGAAAGAAAAAACTCTTCAATTTTCTAGTTTTGATTTCTTGCTCAATCTTGAGTTTTAACCGATGGTTTTGCCAAATATTTCACACAAGTGCTCTCAAGGGTGGTTTAAGGCTCTTGATGGATTGGATTTGGATGGGGTGCTCCATGTTGATAGCTTCTTGAATTTGTGAGGTAAGATGTTTAAGAAAGGTTTTTCTTGTTTGGATAATGCTATATTAGTAACTTGTAGAGGTTGAATGTGTTATATTGTGGAGTATTTCATGGGTTTAAGGAAACTATGGTGAATTTCTAATTTATTGGGTATTTCTCTGATTTTGTATGCAAGGTATGATTAGTGTTGGATTGATGGTTTGAAATGGTGTTAAATGGAACCGTTATACGTTAATTACGGTTGTTTACGGAAAATTTCCGCTTGTGATGTGATTTCCGGTTTCTAGGGTTTAAATTGGGGATTTTCTTATGATTGGTTTATTGGCTTTGATTAAGGGGTATTGTGGCCCTAATTGAGTATATTTGTTAGTCTATAAATTGTATGTAAAAATGGGATTGAATGGAGGTATATTTGGTATTGAATGGTAGGTTGGAAATGTGTAAAATTAAGGGGGAAATGTTGTCCCTTTTGGAGAGTATATGATTGATTTGAATTTGTGTGATCTTGATTAAACTTATAGAAATTCTTGTAAATTGGAAGTTGGGCTGTTAAGAGTCCATATTGGTGACATTTCTAAGCTTTGTTTAAGTTTATTCATCCTTGTTTTGGCATGTACAAGACTAGTTTAGGCTAGTCTCATGTTAAGTGGGGATTTCTAGCCCTTAATTGTGGTGAGTGATGGGTACTTGCAAAGATTGGTTTGGAAGTGTAATTTCAGCTTTTGTTGTATTATTTCTGCCCTCATGTGATAAGTGGTAGTTGTCCATAGCATGATAGCTGGATATTGGGATAAATGAAGCTTTGGTATACTAGTTTGGATTACTTAAAAGAATTTTCAGCTAGAGTACATGAATTCTAGCTTACGGTTAATCTGCCCTGTTTTCATACTGTACATTTGACCATGTTAAAGACTGATTCGGCCCTTGCTCAAAACATGAAACTTGTAGATATATGAGTTGACTACTTGCCTGCAAAATTTCAGATTTATTGGAGTACTGTGGCTTGTGAATTGACCGAAATACCCATGACTGCCCCGTAACCCCTGTTTTATGACAGTTTTCGTTCTTTCTCCTAGATTTCGATATTTGACCCCGAAATTGTACGTTTTGACTTTGGAGATCTTCATATAAAATGTTGGTATATGTCTTAGCTTCGTAACGCCATAAGATTCGTGTAAATCGGATAAGTGTATTTTCACTTGTGATTAAAATGCCAAAAGGTGGCAGGAACTTGTTAGGTTTAGAATGCCTTTTATTTGACATGCTATTTGTTATCTAGACATGATCAAGGCAAGGATGTATGCTGGAAAAAGTTCGGGTGCCGTGGTTGGTGAGTGAACCTTAACTATTACTCCGAAAGTTACTTTCGAAATAATTCTTGCATTGATTACACGACTGCATCTCATTGTGTATGTGTGTGTGCCATAACATTTTGGCTCCGATGAGATCTTGGGGAAAATCTTGTGCTTAGAACCAACGTTTCCACTACTGTTTATGCATTCTTGGAGCACGATGACTCCTTGTTTCTGTTTATCTGATTACTTGATCTAAGGGAGCGTTGGATATTTAAGTACAAGGATTTCACTGGCTCTAAAGAGCAATATACGCATCTTTGATCACTGATTCATGACATCATTTACATGCACTACTGTAAAGTTTATTTGATTATTGATTTTACTGTTCACTCGCTGAGCTTTTAGCTCACCCCCAAATGTTTTCTTCTCCCCACAGGGATCGAGGCAAAGGAAGCGCTTGTATTACGTTATGTGTATAACCGGATGGCTTGTAACTTGTATAGTTTAGATTTGGATTCGTTTGTGTAATTGTTGGGCTAGGGTGACTGCTTGGAATTGGAATGGATGGACTATACCTTGTACGGTTTGAATTTGGATTGTCTCTTGTGTAATAGCTGAGTAGTAGGGTTTGTAATGGATGATTGGACTTGAATGGATGTACGTGTACATTCCGCTGTGTGTGTGATATGTAATTCTTGGAGAATTTGATGTATATATCTGAATCTTATATTGTAATTTATTGGGGAACTGTAGTGATTGACTGAGTCCTGGCGATCACCCTCCCCCTTTTCGTCTTATATGATTGCTTACTGTGTTACTGGAATGATACATGAAATGACTTGAATTGGTGTCGTTTGGACGAGTATCCAACGGCTTTTACTGTTATCACTGAGCTCAACCCCATTGGTGGTCGATTGAATCGAGCCGGCAAGGGCTTGGTCGGGAAAATTGATGAGCCATGGGGACTGTTATATGGGATCTTTAGTATGAGACTCTCGATTCCGGTATACTCGAGTATTACCAAATCTAAACTGTTTGGAGTTCGAGCCCGGTTGGGGTATGTATGGTGGAAGGAAAGGGCGTAAAGTGGAGTCTACGTTTTGGTTACACTTTGTGCATTGACGAAGGGTCAATGAGTTCTGATCAAGCATGGCAAGCGAGGAAAGGGGCTCTTGAGAGCCGCCCGTATCCTTTTACCATTTGTGATGATATGTGACTTTACTTAGTTGCTTTATTGGATAAACTCGAGATGAACGAATTGATGCTTAATTGAATATCTATGTTTGAGTGGAAATACCTCATTGGGCAAAAGCTCATGCTATTCTCTTTTGTTTTCCTTACAGGGATTGGAACACCTTTTGTATGGCTTTGATATTTTGTGACCGAGTTGAGCTAATGGCATAATTTTGAAGTGCTCCTCAATAGACCAAACCCTAATTGTATTCGGACTTAACTTTCTTGTTTGAATTGTAATTTTGGAACTACCCTTGTATAAACTTGTTGGATCACGTTCATATGCTATTTTGGACTTGTAAATGTCGATTTCAAGGTATATATGCTTTGTGACGGTTTGGATGGACATTGGACAAATTCGGGTTTGAAACGACGAAAGGAAAAATTTTGGCGGGAAATGGGCAGGATCGAATCCGGCCAGGAATCTGGCCAGAAACTGGCCGGATTGAGGGCCGGATTGCCTTGTGAAAATTTGGATCCGGCCAGGTTGTTCTCTGGTCAGAACTTGGTCGGATTGTCGGGCGGATTATGAGGGTTTTTTATGTTTTTGGAAGTTTGCTCTCTAGTCAGTATCCGGCTAGGAATCCGATCGGATTCTGACGTGTTCGGCACTATTTATGTCGGCTTTGATTTTTGTTTTTTTTTTATTTTATGATTTTTACTTGTTTAAGCGCGCTCGTACATACCGAAACGTTCTAGATCGCGTTGAACTGTCTCGTTAGTCCTGGCGAGAGCTGGGCAGGCAGTCCGCTAACCCCTTTGTTTCACCTTAGGGGGAGGTGGGGCTGTCACAGGTGGTATCAGAGCCTAAGTTTGGATTAGCCTGGGTGTACTAGAAATGCTCGACTTGAGAGATATACTTGGTTATTTCTTTAAGAGTCCTTAAGTTAACTACGCTTTTGGTGTAGGATGGACGGACATAGTGGACCGAGTGGTAGCCCTGCCGGTGAGCGACCCCATGAAGTGCTTCCGGTGATCAAGTATCAGATTCGGCCAAGAGGGGCCATCGTACGTTGGAGCCCTACCAACCGCCTCCGACGGTGTGAGTGCCGCCACACCTATGCTTACCCCAACACCGTTGTGTTGGCCGTGGTTGAGGAACGAAAGGAGCTGGCGAAGGAAAATGCTAGGCTCGAGGCCAAGGTAAACCAATTGAGGGCGGCCAACGAGAAGCAAGCCAAGCGGATTAAAGAACTAGAATATGACATGAATGAAGGTGAAGATAGGGTGGACGACCTTTGCGTTCAACTCGGGGAGGCATGTGAGCGTATGACCAAGAGGGCGAGGAAGGTGAGAGTTCAAGCCGAGTCGATCTTGAACCTTTGCGACGACTTGCTCGAGGAGGAGAGCGACGCGGCATCGTGCACGGGGGCCGAGGTTGGAGGTGAATCCACCCCGTCGGATGGGTCCACTAGCCCGACGACAGATTAGGCCGTTACTTTTGGGGTATTTTGGAGGCTTTTGACTATTGTATATAGGACATATAGGGACGGGTGGACCTGGGAAGGAATGTTAGCTAGCCGTTTTGCACGTTTGGACTAGCAATGTGTATATTACTTTTAATAATATTTTTCCCTTGTGGACTGTTTTGGTGTACTTTACTTGACTGCTTGTTGATATGTGTTTTGTTGGACTTTGTTTGGAATATATATATATGAGTTATTGTGAAAGCTTTTAGGGTGCTACTTACATGCATTGTTATTTTACTGTTCTAGTTACGGTTGCCTAGATCGAATAGACTCTATGGAAGGCACACGTAGTGGACGGGGACGTGGGCGCGGTAGTAGGCAACCCACGTCGGACAAGGGTGATGGGAAAACCTCATCTGGACCCAACCCAGAGCCTAGGGTTGACCCCAGCGTCTAAATAGCTGCTGCTATGCAGCAAATGACCAACTTACTGGTCCAAGTGGTGCAGCAACAAGGTCAAAATTCTCACCCTAACCCTGGAAACCCTGGCAACCACGTCGAGAGCGACGATAGGGCTCTTGAGAGATTCTAGAAGTTCGCCCCTCTGAAGTTCATTGGGGGACCCGATCCGGATGTCGCTGAAAGGTGGCTCGAGAAAATGGTGGATATCTTTGCAGCCTTGCACTACACCGAAGAAAGGCAGGTAACCTTCGCCATTTTCCAGCTAGAAGGGGCGGCCCGTTCCTGGTGGAACGTCATTCGGCAAAATGGGAACAGGAACAAACGCCCAGGACCTGGGTGAATTTTATACGAGAGTTCAATGCTAAATTCTTCCCTTCTCTAGTCCAGGAGCGAAAGGAAGATGAGTTTATCCGACTTCGCCAAGGGGCCCAGTCGGTAGCGGAGTACGAGAGCCAGTTCACCCGCCTATCTAAGTTGGCCCTTGAGCTGATTATGACCGAGCAGCGGCGAATAAGGCGTTTTATCCAGGGCTTGAACGTGGAAATTCAAAAGGACCTCGCGGTAGCCCAGATTAATGCTTTTAGCGAGGCCGTGGAGAAGGCCCAACGGGTAGAGAGCGCTAGGGTACAAGTACGGAACTTCCAGGCAAAGAAGCGAGACTTTCCTGGAAGCAGTTCAGGCAGGGGGATAAAGGTGCCCCTCCTAAGTTTGGACAAGGAGCTAGAAGAAATTGGGACTAACCTGAGGGGACTGACCCCAACATGAATTTAAAATCGGGACTGACCCGAGAGGACTAACCCCAACTTGAAATTTAAATTCGGGACTGACCCGAGGGGACTGACCCCAACAGAAATTTAAAAATCGAGACTGACCCGAGGGGACTGACCCGAGGGGACTGACCCCAACATGAAATTTAAATTCGGGACTGACCTGAGGGGACTGACCCCAACTTGAAATTTAAAATCAGGACTGACCCGAGGGGACTGACCCCAACATAAAATTTAAAATCGTGGTATGCACACTAGTGGGACTGACCCATGTTTAGTGGCAAAGACAATAAAATGCACGCTAATGGGACTGACCCATGTTTAGCGGCAATGAAAATGAAATGCTCACTGGTGAGACTAACCCACGCTCAGTGGCAGTGAAAATGAAATGTTCTGACAATCAGTCAGTGGGATTAAACCCGAGCCTGCCGTGATGAAAATTGATTTGATTTTTTATTTTTTATTTTTGATTTTTTTTGATTTTTTTTGTTTGCCTTTTTTGATTTTTTTGATTTTTGTTTTTTTTCCATTTGGGAGGATCTTCTCAAAATAATTTGCCCCAATTTTCACCAATTATTGTGCAGCCAATCATTTGATTTGCGTTACGACATGGTTGCTCCTCCTTAAGGCCTCGATTCGCAAGATTCTGACTTATGCTTCTTCATCGATTTCAAGCCATGGATTCCTGCACAAAGGGCTAATCCAAGTACAACATGCACTTAAGTTTCTTGATTCATCTTCTACTCATGAAAAGAGCAGTATGATTGACTTAAAAACGTCTTGCTTGACTCTTGGACGAAATCCATAAATGGGTTACAAAAATTTTACCCCAGTGTGGTGCGTTGTCATTTTCACTTGAAACTTTCCTTCGAAAATCGTGTAAACATGAGTCTTCATGTGACCTTTCCAAATCTTATCATCTGTGATGTCCATTTTTGTTCGGCAAGCTGTTTTGACATCAAGCCACTTTGAGACTTTCAATTTCTGACATTCCATTGAAACAAACCTCTCTGCCTGGAATCAAGATGGTTAACTATTCGTTGTTTCATCATACTTTTCTAGGGATGAACAGATCCAAACGCTCTTTTGATTTGATCAGTTGGATGAATACCCGAACCTGCCTTTATTTGGGTCAGTGGGATGAATCCTGAACCTGCCTTTGATCATGGAATTTAGCCAAACGATTGATCACTGAAAACTTTTCTAGATTTTGACATTCCATTACCAAGTCCAAACTGATACTCTCTTGTCCAACTGCAAAACTTATCTCCAAGTTTTCTTGCTCTTGCTGTGAGATCATCCATGACTTTCAACAGAAGCTGATCCTTAATGTTTCCTGATGTTATCCTCTAATGCTAATCTGAGCAACCCTGTAACGACCCCACCTCCTCCTAAGGCGTACCAGAGGGTTCGGCGGGCCGCCTGCCCAGCTCTCGCCGGGACTCAGTCGTTCTTTAATCAAATCCAGAACAAATCACAAGAATAAATAGGGCAGCAATTCAAACTTAAAGTGGAACTTATATACATTGCTATCTCAAAAGGAAGTACAACCATCAAATGTACAAAGGTTCTCACTTCACCATACAACTAGCCCGTGCCAAGCACTAGGGCGAGAACCATTACAAAAGAAACAAAAGACCTAGACTAGGCTAGTCTATGCTCTCATCCTGCTCGCCGTCCCCTGTTAAGGAAAACAAAACTAAAGGGGTGAGCTAAAAGCTCAGTGAGGTTCCAAACAGATAATCAAACAATCAAACAATCAATTCAATACATTAAACATGGAGTATCAATAATTCAAGAAACATTTACAATGGAAAGCAATAGTAACATTCATTAAAAGGATACGGCTCACAAGGAGCAATTCGTTCATTCGTTCATTCGTTCTCCTGACATTTCCCCTTATTCCTCCAATCATTTGAAAATGCATTTTTCGTTTATCAATAAACCCTCGTTCGTTCGTTCGTTCGTTCGTTCATTCATTCACCCCCGTCCTGGCCGTTGGCCAGTCTCCACCAACCTACAGGGTAATACTCGAGTATACCAAACGTTCACCCAAGTCCCTAATCGCCCGACCGAGTCCGCTTCTGGCTCGAGACGACCGGTAACAGGGGGCAATAGCCAGTTCAGCCCAAAAGGCTTACATTCATGCGCAAGTAACATTTCAATCATTAAATCCTTGAAAATTACACAGTTATTTAGGTCGAGTGCGATAAAGTACACACTCGCCTAGAAAACTCCTTTTGGAAATCATTAAAAGCAATTAACACATTAGCAAATGATAACAACAAGCCATAAAGTCAAATAAGGAACACTCACCTAGATATACAAAATAACGTGCAAAATATCCTTCCGGATATTACCCTTAGTCACCAATGAAACCTAAGGTTGAACAAGAGAACATATTACAGTTTATCGAGCAAAACATTTAAGGGAAACAAAGAAACCCGACTAATTAGGAGTAAAACGTGTAAAGATGACTTTCAAGTAAGAAGAGCGTTGTTTGAACCCCAGGATGAACAATCATGTTTTAAAATGGAAAACCGGTCATGGTATTGGCCAAACAAAAGTATACAAGTTCAAATAGAAACCTAGCCCTCGAGCGAAAATTTGGGCAGCACGCCCTTTGTGTTTGCCTAATTTTCCAGCCATTTTGGTTTCATTATTTTTCCTCAACCACAACCCAACATCACACATAAGCAATTCAAGTCAAGAGTCGTTCCATAGGCTCACAATATCATAAGAATAAGAATTACAACAATCACAAGTGCAGAAATTCAACTTAGCACAAGACAGATTTGACGTACGAATGCGGAAATAACATATCCGAAGCTATGCTTATCGGACTGAGACGAAACCTATGCCGTTTCGAAGCTAAGACACAGAGCTACAACATTCATGAAGGTTACTTAGTCCAGTTCCTAATGTAACTTAGTCAAATTCTCAAATTACTAAACCAGAAACCAATTCGTCGGCTGTTTAAACACAGAACACTGTAATGGACATATCTCAGAGTACACAAGTCCAAATCAGGTGTTCTTAGAGGCATTTGAAAGCTAATTCAGAATACTACAACTTTCATGTTTTGGAAAAAAGCTAAATCAGAATGGATCCTAGTCGAAAAACGTGATAAACTGGACTTAACTGATCACACGGACTGCTTGGGAAATACTTAAAACAGTAAGGGTATTTTGGACTTTGCATGTCCTATGTTGCTCCGATTGAGCTGAAATTTTGTAGCAACCTATACAATACCATTCTCTACAACTTTCCTTCTTTGACCTAAGGCCAATTTGGCCTCTAACATAGGGCTACAAAACCGGACAGAATAGAAGAACAATTTTCCAGAATTCTGAAATTTTCAGTTTCTAGTGGAATTTTCTCAAATTTCTGGTTCTAATCACCCCCAAACAACCTTATATAAACTTAATTACAACATTTACAATCATACAACAAGTTTAGGCAGAGAACTATGAAACCCTAGCTTGCTTATTCATCCCAAAATTCATCACAACCACTTCCATAATCATGAAATTAAGCCAAAACTTAAGCTAAAAATCAAGAAGATGGAATGTTTTTTTTCTTGCTCTCACTTTCTCACACTCTTTGGTTCGGCCAGCAGCAGAAATATGGAGAGGAAAGGTGAAAAAATTGGTTAAGTAAGATGCCAAAGTGTCTTGGTCAAGATGCTCTTAGGTGGCGACACTTGTCGCCACCACCACCTTTCTTTTTTTTTCTCTTTCTTTTCCTTCTTTTCTAGCCACTAGTTTTGGTCAGCCTTAGCTGTAATATAAGAAGATATTTTGCTCAAGTATCAATGAACTTGTAGGATAAGAAAGTGGTAGTCAAGTGGTGCGTTCAATCGGTAGTGCGCGGGACCCGCCGGTTCGCGCCGTTTTTCTTAAAAACTCACGTACTAGGGTTTTTACTTCCCATTCACTAATCTTATATCATTGCTACCAATCACATATTATTTCTCACTTAAAAGTCACTTTTAATCCTCAAATTTAATCCTTACTCTGTACCGAAAATTCATCCGGCGAAAAATCGCGAAAACCCTAATTTTGCTCCAAACTTGAAACCGAAGCATAAAACCCTATTTGCTAGGTTTACTTACACTTATTGTGAAATAATTGGGTAGTGGGCTTTGATAAATAATAATTTTCAAATAAAAGGGTATTTTTGAGAAAAATACAAGAAATTTACGAGTCCTCACATTTTCTCCCCCTTAAAAAAATTTCGTCCTCGAAATTTTACCTTCAGTTGCCTCAGACGAGTCTGGAACTTGTCGGTTGTCTAAAGCATAAACCTTTGCCGGTCCGCTAGTTCGTTTCCCTCCTTCATTCACTTGTGATTTAGCTCCATCCAGTTGCAGAGTATTGCTTTCACGTGACCGTCTCCTCGGACAGTTGCTAACTTGATGATCGCCACTTCCGCAGATTAAACATTTCCGCCCCTTTCTCCAACAATCGCTTTCGACATGATTTGCCTTTCCACAGTACCCACAGACCACGTGAGAAGCCATCTTTTGGCTTTCTTGAAAACTTTTCCCAAATCTGATTTGGCTTTCTTTTGTAGATCCTTCACCTATCGCCCCTAATGTCCATGGTGGGTGGGACAAAAAGTTCACTTTTTGCACTTTGGAAGGGACTCTCGCTTCACTTAATTCCTCCGCTACACAACTCGATGCACTCCTTTTCTGGGTCTGGGAAGCTTTTATCTGTGCCTTTGCAGTCTCGACTCTTTGAGCTTTCTCAAGGGCCTCCGTAAACGTATTCACTTGTAATGTCGCTAATGCTTCTTGGAGTTCCAAATTTAATCCCTGTATAAATCGTCTTACTCTTCGCCGCTCTGTGGCCACCAATTCAGAAGCAAACTTGGATAGTTTCGTAAATTTTGTTTCATATTCGGCCACACTTAGCGTTCCCTGGCGTAGTCCAATAAACTTTTCCTCTCTCCTCTCTTGAACTAAAGGAGGGAGGTATTTCTCATTAAATTCCCTTATGAAATTCGTCCATGTCCATACGGTCTGTTCTCTTTCCCATTTTGCTTTAATAACGTTCCACCACGCTCGGGCCGATCCTTCAAATTGGAACACCGCAAAGTTTACTTGTCTTTGCTCGGTGTAGTTCAAGACGGTGAAAATATTAATCATGGCCTCTAACCATTGTTCGGCTATATCCGGATCAGATCCTCCAAGAAATTTCGAAGGAGTAAACTTCTGAAACCTCTCAAGAGCCTTATCTTCTCCGATTTCAGGGTTCCGGGGTTGATTCACGGCCATTTGGCCTTGTTGATCCACCAGTCTTGCCAAGATATCTGTCATTTGTTGCATTACCGTTGCCATTTGGTCTTCGGCTTCAACCCTCGTTCCTTGCTCTTGTGCAGATGTTGTTTCTCTTTCCTCTCTTGGCTCTTGAGCTCGTTCATTCCCACGGCCACGTCCACGTCCACGGCTACGTCTCCCGTCCATATATATGTTTTCCCTCTCTTTTCTTTTCCCCCAAAAGGTAATTTAGTAAATAAACACGATAAGGTTACTAAAGTAACTATTGAGGGCACCAAATATTCAAATAAACATATACCCACATAACACGCCATACCAAGATGACGGATAAGCAAATACACAAATACATATCAAGTTGGATAGATAACCATGTACATACAGGTATACTAACGTCATGTAGTAACAATATACAGGTAAATCAAAAGGAAAAGGTGAAGTCGTCCCAGTATCAGCCCGTTCGGTCTCTCACGTCACTTACTATCCAAACTAGATGTCCCTGATCTCTTGTGCTCATTCTAGTCAGACAAAGCCTGTTCATGTTCCCAAAATGTAAGTCTCAAGTATTTAGCAGCACCTCAACTATAGAGTACTCAGGCACGAGAATCCGAAATAAGATAATTCACATCTCGAGCTGCAGTCCCAAGAGTAAACTATCTACAATCGGAATTCCTACCTGACATACCTATCTATGGTCCTCAGATACCATTAGAAAGATTTAAGGCCTATAACATTCGCAATTCATAGTTTCACTTAGTCCCTCATACTTATTCACCACTTAGTCCAGGGTCACTCCACGTAGAAACCACGCGAAGCAACTATAAATTTTATCCCTCAATCGCTTAACTTTCAAGTCCAATCAAATCCCACAGTCCGGTATCCTAATCTTTAATCTAGGATACACTACAGAGATCTGAAGCCTAAGCTCTGATACCACTTGTAACGACCCCACCTCCCCCTAAGGCGTACCAGAGGGTTCGGCGGGCCGCCTGCCCAGCTCTCGCCGGGACTCAGTCGTTCTTTAATCAAATCCAGAACAAATCACAAGAATAAATAGGGCAGCAATTCAAACTTAAAGTGGAACTTATATACATTGCTATCTCAAAAGGAAGTACAACCATCAAATGTACAAAGGTTCTCACTTCACCATACAACTAGCCCGTGCCAAGCACTAGGGCGAGAACCATTACAAAAGAAACAAAAGACCTAGACTAGGCTAGTCTATGCTCTCATCCTGCTCGCCGTCCCCTGTTAAGGAAAACAAAACTAAAGGGGTGAGCTAAAAGCTCAGTGAGGTTCCAAACAGATAATCAAACAATCAAACAATCAATTCAATACATTAAACATGGAGTATCAATAATTCAAGAAACATTTACAATGGAAAGCAATAGTAACATTCATTAAAAGGATACGGCTCACAAGGAGCAATTCGTTCATTCGTTCATTCGTTCTCCTGACATTTCCCCTTATTCCTCCAATCATTTGAAAATGCATTTTTCGTTTATCAATAAACCCTCGTTCGTTCGTTCGTTCGTTCGTTCGTTCATTCACCCCCGTCCTGGCCGTTGGCCAGTCTCCACCAACCTACAGGGTAATACTCGAGTATACCAAACGTTCACCCAAGTCCCTAATCGCCCGACCGAGTCCGCTTCTGGCTCGAGACGACCGGTAACAAGGGGCAATGGCCAGTTCAGCCCAAAAGGCTTACATTCATGCGCAAGTAACATTTCAATCATTAAATCCTTGAAAATTACACAGTTATTTAGGTCGAGTGCGATAAAATACACACTCGCCTAGAAAACTCGTTTTGGAAATCATTAAAATCAATTAACACATTAGCAAATGATAACAACAAGCCATAAAGTCAAATAAGGAACACTCACCTAGATATACAAAATAACGTGCAAAATATCCTTCCGGATATTACCCTTAGTCACCAATGAAACCTAAGGTTGAACAAGAGAACATATTACAGTTTATCGAGCAAAACATTTAAGGGAAACAAAGAAACCCGACTAATTAGGAGTAAAACGTGTAAAGATGACTTTCAAGTAAGAAGAGAGTTGTTTGAACCCCAGGATGAACAATCATGTTTTAAAATGGAAAACCGGTCATGGTATTGGCCAAACAAAAGTATACAAGTTCAAATAGAAACCTAGCCCTCGAGCGAAAATTTGGGCAGCACGCCCTTTGTGTTTACCTAATTTTCCAGCCATTTTGGCTTCATTATTTTTCCTCAACCACAACCCAACATCACACATAAGCAATTCAAGTCAAGAGCCGTTCCATAGGCTCACAATATCATAACAATAAGAATTACAACAATCACAAGTGCAGAAATTCAACTTAGCACAAGACAGATTTGACGTACGAATGCGGAAATAACATATCCGAAGCTACGCTTATCGGATTGAGACGAAACCTATGCCGTTTCGAAGCTAAGACACAGAGCTACAACATTCATGAAGGTCACTTAGTCCAGTTCCTAATGTAACTTAGTCAAAGTCTCAAATTACTAAACCAGAAACCAATTCGTCGGCTGTTTAAACGGAGAACACTGTAATGGACATATCTCAGAGTACACAAGTCCAAATCCGGTGTTCTTAGGGGCATTTGAAAGATAATTCAGAATACTACAACTTTCATGTTTTGGCAAAAAGCTAAATCAGAATGGATCCTAGTCGAAAAACGTGATAAACTGGACTTAACTGATCACACGGACTGCTTGGGAAATACTTAAAACAGTAAGGGTATTTTGGACTTTTCATGTCCTACATTGCTCCGATTGAGCTGAAATTTTGTAGGAACCTATAAAATACCATTCTATACAACTTTAATTCTTTAACCTAAGGCCAATTCGGCCTCTAACATAGGGCTACAAAACCGGACAGAATAGAAGAACAATTTTCCAGAATTCTGAAAATTTCAGTTTCTAGTGGAATTTTCTCAAATTTCTGGTTCTAATCACCACCAAACAACCTTATATAACCTTAATTACAACATTTACAATCATACAACAAGTTTAGGCAGAGAGCTATGAAACCCTAGCTTGCTTATTCATCCCAAAATTCATCACAACCACTTGCATAATCATGAAATTAAGCCAAAACTTAAGCTAAAAATCATCTTAAACCCAAAATTTAAGCAACAAGGATCATGACCAGATTTGTACCTCTAAAGGAAGACTTGGATGAGTGATAGTTCACTCCCTTTGAAATTTCTTGGTTCCTCAAGCTTCCCAACTCACAACCTCCACTTTAATCGGTTTGGAATTGGAATTCCTCACTTAGTTGTAGCAAATCAAGAAGATGGAATGTTTTTTTTCTTGCTCTCACTTTCTCACACTCTTTGGTTCGGCTAGCAGCAGAAATATGGAGAGGAAAGGTGAAAAAATTGGTTAAGTAAGATGCCAAAGTGTCTTGGTCAAGATGCTCTTAGGTGGCGACACTTGTCGCCACCACCACCTTTCTTTTTTTTTTCTCTTTCTTTTCCTTCTTTTCTAGCCACTAGTTTTGGTCAGCCTTAGCTGTAATATAAGAAGATATTTTGCTCAAGTATCAATGAACTTGTAGGGTAAGAAAGTGGTGGTCAAGTGGTGCGTTCAATCGGTAGTGCGCGGGACCCGCCGGTTCGCGCCGTTTTTCTTAAAAATTCACGTACTAGGGTTTTTACTTCCCATTCACTAACCTTATATCATTGCTACCAATCACATATTATTTCTCACTTAAAAGTCACTTTTAATCCTCAAATTTAATCCTTACTCTGTACCGAAAATTCATCCGGCGAAAAATCGCGAAAACCCTAATTTTGCTCCAAACTTGAAATCGAAGCGTAAAACCCTATTTTCTAGGTTTACTTACACTTATTGTGAAATAATTGGGTAGTGGGCTTTGATAAATAATAATTTTCAAATAAAAGGGTATTTTTGAGAAAAATACAAGAAATTTGCGAGTCCTCACAAACCCACACTCCCATATTCTAAATTAGCATTCACAGACAGTATTGCTGCTGGTGGAAGGCGACACAATTTTTCATAAGCTGTGTTGTCAAGACAAGCCTTCTTTTGGTGTTAAACATCATCGATCCATCATCAATCTCCCATCATCTTCAACCTTGTCAACAAGTCGATTTGCTGCTTTAGCCCACCTAATCTCCTCTATACTGATATTTTGAAGATCTTGGGAATCTTGTGACACTTCTTTGTGCCAGGGGTGAAGTTCATAAGTAGCACTCTTGCGCTTCTTCATCAATTTTCAGTTGTAAACGCCTGCGCAGGGGGCTTATCTCATGTATAGTTTCAATTTGGAATTCCTCTTGTATAATAGTTGGTATCAAGGATTGTATGAATGTTTGGAATCGATCGGATGTATGTATACATTCCACGCTTGGGAACTAGTTTCCGCTTCGCTTATGATATGTCAATTGTGGAACATCTGATGTATATTTGAGATATATCTTGTAATTTAATTGAGGACTTTAGTGAACAACTGAGTCCCGGCGAGAGCTGGGTAGGCGGTCCGCCGAACCCTTTGGTTCGCCTTAGGGGGAGGTGGGGCTGTCAAAAGTGGTATCAGAGCTTAGGATTCCGATCTCTGTAGTGTATCCTATGCTAAAGTTTCGGATGCCAAACTGTGGGATTTGACTTGATTTGAAAGTTAAGCGATTAAGGGATAAAACCTATAGCTGCGATGTATGGTCTCTGTACGGAGTGAACTTGAGCCAAGCGGTGTAATGGTTCTAATGTGAAATGTGTAAAGGACTAAGCGCTCTTCGGGAGCGTAAGTTGTGAATTATAAAGTGGTAAGTGCAAGATATGACTTGATTAGTATAATTTGGAATGTCGAGGATGACATTCTTTTAAGGAGGGGAGTTTGTGACGCCCCGAAAGGATTAGTGTGAGAACCTGAAAATTTTTGTATATTTTCTAGACATTATTTTGTTTCCTTGTCTATAATTTTCTGCCTTTCTTCAATATATTAATTTCTTATACATTTTTATAAGGGAATATAGTTTTCAAATCATTTCCTTGATATAAGTTAGTTCACGTTAAGTTTGAAGTGTATACCATATGTTGGACCCACTAGTGCAGTAAGTTCGATAAATTCGGCCAACTAGATTAAGTTTTGTATACTGGGTTTAATTTATCTATGTTAAGAGATAATTAGAGGTGACTTAGATGGTTTAATCATGGAGAGACAAAAGGATAAGGTTTAAGCTAAAAGGTGACAAGTGTCACCATTCAATTCATCCTTGGACTTTTGACCAAGATATTTTTACTTTCTTAAAGCTAATTTTGGACAATTTATTTCTTCATTTTTAGCTCCTTTGGCCAGCCCTCTCAACAAGAAAAGAAAAGAAAGCTCTCAACTTGTTTCTTCCATTTCTTGCCTTGATCTCACAAACCAACCATTAAAACTTTGATTTGCTCCATAAAAACCTTTCTCTTGGTAGGATTAAGATGAGTGGTGAAGTGGTTTGAGAAGCAAAGGTGCTAAGTTTCTTGGTGTCTTGAGGTTACAAGGTGAGTTGTTAAGAATCTTTCCCTTTAGCTTTGATAATGTTCAATTGGTGGCTTTATTGGTTTAATATAATGACATATGATGTGATTATGGTTTGTTTATGGTTGGAAGTGAAGGTTTGATGAATTTTGATTTATTATTGTTATTTTTCTGTTTTGTATGAGGATCATGGTTTGATCATGGTATGATGGCTGGTAATGGTGTAAAATGAAACTTGTATATGTTAGTTGAAGTTGGTTACGGAAAATTTCTAGTTTGATACGAAATTCCAGGTTTAGGGTTTACATTTGCTCTGTTCTTACTGGATTGATTTGAGCATGTTAGAAGCTGAATCAGGCTTAGGTTAAAACATGAAAGTTGTATAAAATGGTGTTAACTAGCTTCCTACAAAATTTCAGCTTGATCCGAGCGCTGTAGCTTGTGATATGATCGAAATACCCTTGACTGTCCTTGAACCCTGTTCCGCGCCTAGATTTCTATTTTCGTGGGAAATTTCCATTTTTGACCATGAAAATGCATGATTTGGCTTTGTAGGTCTTCATAAGGAATGTAGGTATATGTCTTGGTTTCGAAACACCATAAGATTCGTTCCAATCCAATAAGGGTAGCTTCAGTTATGGATATTGTGCCGAAAGGTGTTCAACGGAAATTTTATACGTTAACTGCGATCGTTACGGAAAATTTACGATTGAGGGAATGAATTCTGGTTTCTAGGGTTTAATTGGGGGTTTTTCTAATGGTGGCTCTTAAGCTTCTAATTAGCTTTGATTGAGGGATATTGTGGCCTAATTGGATATATTTTATTGCTTATTAATCGTATGTGTGATTGGTAATATATTGTAGGTTGGAAACGAAGCATTTATGGGGAAATGCTGTCCGGACTTTGAGAATGTATGATTGCTTTGAGTTTGTGATTTAGGGCTTGGACTCGGGCAAGGTAATGACATATGATGGATGGTTTCTGAGCCGTGGAGGTGAGTGACCCTAAACTATTTACAAAGTACTTTTGAAATGTTTCTTGCATTATTTACTCGACTGCATATCATGTGTGCGCGCATGTGAGTTCATGACATGATTTGACTTAAATGAGTTCTTGAGGAGTCTTGTGCTGAACTCCAACGTCTCCACTCCTGTTTATTGTTCATGACATGATCTGAAGCACCAACGTTGCTCCCTCTTATTGTTTAACGTTAAGTAATCTATTTGAGCGTTGGGTGTTTAAGTACAATGATTTCACTGGCTCATGAGAGCAATAAACGTACATTTGATTACTGACTCATGACATCATTGAAATGAACGATTGTGAAATATATTTGATTACTGATTTTATTGGTTACTCACTGAGCTTTTAGCTCACCCCAAAACTATTTTATTCCCCTCCACAGGGCTCGAGGCGAAGGAAGGGTTTGTAGTACTCATTCATGTGATCGGATGGATTATCTCATGTATAGTTTCAATTTGGAATTCCTCTTGTATAATAGTTGGTATCAAGGATTGTATGAATGTTTGGAATCGATCGGATGCATGTATACATTCCACGCTTGGGAACTAGTTTCCGCTTAGCTTATGATATGTCAATTTGTGGAACATCTGATGTATATTTGAGATATATCTTGTAATTTAATTGAGGACTTTAGTGAACGACTGAGTCCCGGCGAGAGCTGGGTAGGCGGTCCGCCAAACCCTTTGGTTCGCCTTAGGGGGAGGTGGGGCTGTCACAAGTGGTATCAGAGCTTAGGATTCCGATCTCTGTAGTGTATCCTATGATAAAGTTTAGGATGCCAGACTGTGGGATTCGACTTGATTTGAAAGTTAAGCGATTAAGGGATAAAACCTATAGCCGTGATGTGTGGTCTCTGTACGGAGTGAACTTGAGCCAAGCGGTGTAATGGTTCTAATGTGAAATGTGTAAAGGGCTAGGTGCTTTTCGGGAGCGTAAGTTGTGAATTATCAAGTGGTAAGTGCAAGTGTGACAGCCCCACCTTCCCCTAAGACGAACCAAAGAGGTTAGCGGACTGCCTGCCCAGCTCTCGCCAGGACTAACGGTGCAGTTTAGAGCGATCTATTGCGTTCCGGAACTTATAAACGCGCGTAAACAAGGCAAAAGGGCAAAATAAGCCAACATAAAAAAAATGAAATTCGGAGTCGGCCATGAATAGTAACCGACCCGTCAGAACGCAACCAAATATCGAACAAACATTCACATCTTGAACTTTAGCAAATACAATCCAAAGTGACATACAAAAGTTGTCAAAAGTGAATATATACACGGTTTGCCAAATTGAAAGTGAAAACGGCCCTAAAGATACATTTAGGGTTTCACTTCATATACAATCCAAAAAATATATATATACATCTAGTTCATTCGGCAACTATCTATCAACATTCATTCCAAAAGGAGTCATATTCCTGTAAGGAAAACAAAAGAGACGGTGTGAGCTAATTGCCCAGTGAGATACTATCACTTACGCGACCAATTGCATATAAGCATCAAGCTTTCATTCAATATAGTAAAATAAGCAAAGGCACACGTCAAATATGGTGATAAAAGGATACAGATGGCTCTCAAGAGCCCTTTTTCTCGTTTGCATTTCTTGATCGAACGTCATTGACTCTCCGTCAATGTTCAACAATAACCAACCGTAGACTCCAGTTTACTTCCATTCCTTCGACCTAACGTTCCCCAACCGGGCCCGAAATCCAAACACTTGCATTGTGGTATTACTCGAGTAAACCGGAATCGAGAGTCTCTCATGCTACAAGATTCCATATAACATTGCCCCAAGGCACATTAATTGGCACGACCAAGCCCTCGCCGGCTCGATTCAATCAATTACCAATGGGGTTGAGCTCAAGGATAACAATTGTAGTCGTTGGAGACTCGTCCAAACGACCCCAAGTCATGTATTTCATTTCATATAACATTCCAATAACTTTCCAATAACATGCGAAACAATAAATGAGAGTGATAAAGTACACTCTCACTTCAATCAATTAACATTCAACATCTCAAGTTCAAGTATCAAAGTCATATAATAACACACAAGTGAGTAGTACACTCACCAAGCTCGCAAATGTGGTTTCATGCACTTCCGTCAAAAGAACATTGTGCACCACGGTCACGTCCTAAAACATGCAAACAAATACAATGGGACTCGATAACGAGTCATAAACCAAGGCCAAACATGACCCCAATAGGGTTCCATAAGCATATACAAACATTAAAGGAAACCAGAAATTTCGGAAATGTAACTAGCTTTGGCCCTGAAAAAAAAACAGTTTTTGTCCTCATTTTACGGTAATGGCACCAATTTCACTACGATTATCGGATGAGGGAGCAAGACCCACCATTTCGAAGCTAAAAGATAGGGCTACAACATCACAGAAGGTCAGTCAACCCAGTTTTGAGTGTAAATAGGTCAAAAATGCAAGATACTACATCAAAAACGTAAAACAGATTCACCAAAACGTATTCTAGCGGAAACATCATAACTCAGGCTCTCCAAGTCCAAATCCAGAAATTCCAAAACCAGCTGAAAGCTAAGAAACAGGGACAAATTTCATCAGAAGGCCTCAACAACCAATTCGGAAGGAATTCCAGCCAAAACAACCAATTACAGGAGCAATTCTTACATTCGGGTAAAACCAGAACAGTAATAGTAATTTTGACTTTTCTCATTCTACACTACTCCGATTGACCTGAAATTTTGTAGACACCTATAAAATGTCATTACCTACAACTTTCATGTTTTAAGCTAAGGCCAATTTGGCCTATAACTAGGAGCTAAAAATTCAGGCAGAATGCTCCCTCAAGAACCCTAATTTTCTGAAATTTCTTCCAAACCAGAAATTGGTTGCAATTAATCACTTTTTCCACCTCCTAGAGTCATTATATACCAATTCTAACCATCATAGATAGCCACACAATCATGCTTACATTAAAATGGAAAAATCCCCAAAAATAATAAAACTTCATCACTTCAACCACAAATCAAGAAATAACCCATAAACTTGCATCTCATACTACCACTAAACATGATTTAAGCATCAATTAAGGGAGGAGGGTTGTTCTTCACAACTTACCTTAAAACAAGAGAGAGAGAGCTATTGGTCACCTTAACTTTCCAAATAACTTCACACAACAACTCACCAACACCTCCTTAAGTGGTTTTATGGAGAAAAATCAAGGTTGGATGGTTGGTTTTGATGATTTGGAGCAAGCTTGAAGAGTTTTCTTCCTTGTGCTTAGAGTAAGAGAGAGAGAGAAAGAGAGAATGAGAGGGCCGGCCACCATGGAGGATTTTTTGATGATTTTTGGGTCATTTTTAAGCTATTTTAACCAAATTGATAAAAGGGTGAATAGTGTTCAAAAAGGTCAAACCACTCCTATGGTGACACTTGTCACCTTTTAATAAATACTTACCTACCTTGTCTCTCTTATACCAATCCACTTAGCACCCTCTACTTATCTCTTAACACCCGGTAAATTAATTCCAGTATTCAAAACATAACCTAGTTGGCCGAAATTTTCTGAACTTTTCGCACTAGTGGGTCCCACGTCCGGTATACGCTCTTAATTTCTAAAAATCCATTCGATACTAGAAAAAGCATCTAAAAATTATATCTGCTCCTTAAATTCATCTAGAAATTTTCCTAAGCACGAAAATGTAGAAAACAAGCCATAAAAATACGAGAAACCTAGAAAATGAAAATTACGGGTTCTCACACTCTCTCCCCCTTAAAAGAATTTCGCCCTCGAAATTTCTCACCTTAATTCACAAAAAGGTTAGGGTATTTCGTTCGCATCTCCTCTTCCACTTCCCAGGTAGCTTCCTCTACCCCATGGTTTCTCCACAGTATCTTCACCAATGGAATCTGCTTGTTTCTTAGCTCTTTGACATTTTGGTCAAGCACTTGGACAGGTTTTTCTTCGTAAGCAAGCGATTCGTCTACGTCGATCTCCTCTGGTTGTAAGACATGGGTTGGGTCAGGATAGTATTTCTTTAGCATCGAGACGTGGAAAACGTCGTGAATCCGAGAAAGACTGGACGGCAGCTCTAATCGATACGCTACCGTTCCTACTCTTTGAAGAATCTTGTAGGGTCCAACGAACCGCGGTTGGAGCTTCTTTCCTTTGCCCGCTGTGACACTTCGTAAAGGTGTGACTTTAAGAAATACATGGTCTCCAACCTCGAACTCCAAGTCTTTTCTTCGATTGTCTGCGTAGCTCTTTTGTCGGATTTGAGCTGTTTGGAGTCGTTGCCATATCAACTTGACCTTTTCTCGAGCTTCCTCCATCCAAGGAATAGTGATTGGATCTAATGTCTTCCTCTCGCCAACTTCATCCCAGTAAATTGGTGATCGGCATTTTCATCCCTATAATGCTTCATATGGAGCCATTTGAATAGACGAATGGTAGCTATTGTTGTATGCAAACTCTACTAAGGTCATGTGTTGACCCCAGTTGCCTCCAAAATCCAGAATGCAAGTTCGTAGCATGTCCTCGAGAGTTTGAATGGTTCGTTCTGATTGTCTATCCGTCTGAGGGTGATAGGTTGTGTTCAAGTTGAGTTTCGTCCCTAGAGTCTCCTGGAACTTTTGCCAAAACCGAGATACAAAACGTGGATCTCGATCAGAGACGATACTGACTGGAACGCCGTGTAGCCTTACGATCTCGTTCATGTACAGTTGAGCCAACTTGTCCATGGAATACTTCATGTTCACCGGCAAGAAATGGGCCGACTTGGTTAATCAATCGACAATCACCCAAACGGCATCGTGTCCTCGCTGCGTTCGCGGCAAACCTAAAATGAAGTCCATGGTGATGTTTTCCCACTTCCATTCAGGTATCTCCAGGGGTTGTAACAAGCCCGATGGTTTTTGATGCTCTGCTTTAACTTGTTGGCAAACGAGACATTTTTGCACGTATAGAGCAATTTCCTTCTTCCTATTGTCCCACCAATAATATCCTTTCAGGTCTTGATACATCTTACTACTACCCGGATGGATTGTATACTTGGATTGATGGGCTTCCTCTAGAATCTCCGTTTTCAACGATTCATCCTTCGGCACCACTATTCGGTTTCGGTATTTTAAAATACCCTCAGGACCAAAATTGAAATCAGTGGTTTCTCCATTTCCCACTTTCTCTCCCCATTTCTGCACCAGTGCATCTTCCTTTTGAGCTTCTTTAATCCTTTCCAAGAAGGTAGAAGTCACTTTAATATTGCCAAAAATCACCTTATGGCTCCCAGGGCAGGGTTTCCATTCACACATGGAGTCTAACAATTCCCACTCTTTGATCATTAGACTCGCGACCTGAGCTTTGCGACTTAGGGCATCGGCCACCACGTTTGCTTTTCCCGGATGGTAGTTGATGGTACAGTCGTAATCCTCCAAAAATTCCATCCACCGTCGCTGCCTCGTGTTTAATTCCTTCTGTGAGAAAAGATACCTCAGGCTTTTATGATCGGAGTAAACCTCGAAAGCTACTCCATATAAGTAGTGCCTCCATTTCTTCAGAGCAAAAACAACTGTAGCTAGCTCCAGATCATGGGTCGGGTAATTTTGCTCGTGAGGTTTTAACTTCCTCGAGGCAAAAGAGATCACATTTCGGTTTTGCATTAATACACAACCCAGGCCTTCTCGGGATGCATCAGTGTACACAGCATATCCGTCCACCCCGTTTGGTAAGACTAGAACTGGAGCCATGGTCAATCTTTTCTTTAATTCCTGAAAACTTGTCTCACTTCGGGCGTTCCATAAGAACTGACCATGTTTCTTCGTCAAATCGATTAGAGGACCGGCTAGTTTGGAGAAGTCCTTGATAAAACGCCGGTAATATCCAGCCAGTCCTAGAATGCTGCGGACCTCTGTGGGAGTTTCTGGCCTCTTCCAATTAGTCACAGCCTCTACTTTCACCAGGTCGACTGAAATACCCTCTTGAGAAATTACGTGCCCCAGAAAAGCAATTTTCTCCAGCCAAAATTCGCACTTGCTGAACTTGGCATACAGTTGATGGTCTCTCAGGATTTGCAAGACAGTCTTCAAGTGTTGCTCATGCTCTTCACGGGTCTTGGAATAGACCAGGATGTCATCGATGAAGACTACTACAAATCGATCCAGGTAGAGCTTAAAAACCCTATGCATTAGGTCCATGAAGGCGGCAGGAGCATTGGTTAGTCCAAAAGGCATTACTGCGAACTCGTAATGCCCATATCTCGAGTTGAATGCGGTCTTCGGAACATCCTCCTTCCTGATTAGTAACTGGTAGTACCCTTGGCGGAGGTCCAGTTTCGAGAAAACCACCGCTCCTTGCAACTGATCAAATAGCTCATCGATATGGGGCAGTGGATACTTATTTTTAATTGTAATATTATTCAGGCCCTAATAATCAATACACATCCTCAAACTACCATCTTTTTTCTTTACAAACAGTACAGGAGCTCCCCAAGGAGACCCACTCTCTTGAATGAATCCCCGTTCCAGAAGGTCCTGTAATTGCAACTTTAGCTCCTTGAGCTCGGCAGGAGCCATTCGGTATGGTGTTTTTGAGATGGGTGAGGCTCCCGGTAGCAGGTCTATTTTGAATTCAATTTCTCTTTCCGGAGGTAAGGCTACTAATTCATCAGGAAACACGTCCGGAAATTCCTTCATTACGGCCACATCCTCCACTTTCAACTTATCCATGGGGGTGTTAATCAAAAAGGCCAAAAATCCTTGTGCTCCTCTGCTTAGCAATTTCCTAACCCGAATACCCGAAATCAAAGCAGATGAGGCTAACCTACCCCTTATATCCAATCTTAAGGTCACCTCACCAGGAATGCGGAATTCCACCACTTTCATTTTACAATCCAGTTGGCTATTATACCTGGCTAGCCAATCCATACCCAAAATCACATCATACCCCTTAATGACCAGATTTATCAAATCCCCTAACAATCTTTTCTCTCCTACCCACACTTCACAATCCTTATAAACCATACTAGTAACCAAGCGTTAATTCCCCGTAGGTGTACTAACTTCTAGGTCGTATGGTAAACTAGCAGGTTTTATATCGATGCCACACATGAAATCAGGGTTAACAAAGGAATAGGTGGCACCAGGATCAATTAAAACTTTGGCAAAATGGTGGAAAATAGGGATCGTACCTTCTACGACCTCTGAGGATTCTGGGACCTGTTGAGGTTCTAAGGAATAGACTCGAGCTGGCACTTTAGGTTTCGCCTCATTCCCCTTATTCGGTCCCGTATTGGTCTTCGGCGTGGTTTGAGTTCCCCTTCCTTCTTGCGTTATGAGTGGGCAGGTTGCAAGCTGGTGGTCTGCGCTTCCGCAACGCAGACATTTGCCTCCCTTCTTCCAACAATTGTCTTCAAAGTGATTCGGCTTTCCGCAGTACCCGCAAGGTCCACGAGATGCCGAACCTGAGCCCCTCTGGATGTTTCCACCTTGGCATCTCCTGGCTGGGCCGCCCCAAGACTGAGCCCCTCTGCCAGAACCTGACTGTCGCCCACCTCCAGCTCCGCGTCCAAACTTGGAGGGAGTACCTTTGTCCCCTTGTCCAGAACTGCTTCCAGGAAAGCCCCATTTTTTCGCCTGGAAGTTCCGGACCTGCAATCGAGCACTCTCTACCCTTTGGGCCTTTTCTATGACCTCGCTAAAAGCATTGATTTGAGCCACTGTGAGGTCCTTTTGAATTTCGACGTTCAAGCCCTGAATGAAACGCCTGACTCGTCGTTGCTCTGTCATGATCAGCTCAAGTGCAAATTTGGACAAACGGGTGAACTGGCTCTCGTATTCCACCACCGATTGAGTTCCTTGGCAGAGTCGGATGAACTCGTCTTCCTTCCTCTCCTGAACTAGAGGAGGGAAGAATTTCGCGTTAAATTCCCGGATGAAATTCACCCAAGTCCTGGGCGTTTGTTCCCGTTCCCATTTTTGTCGTATGACGTTCCACCAGGAACGGGCCGCCCCTTCTAACTGGAATATGGCAAAGGTCACCTGCCGTTCATCGGTGTAGTGCAAAGCCGCAAAAATATCAACCATTTTCTCGAGCCATCGCCCGGCAACATCCGGATCAGGTCCCCCAATGAATTTGGGTGGAGCAAACTTTTGAAAACGTTCGAGAGTTCTGTCTTCGCTCTCGACATGGTTGCCAGGGTTTCCAGGGTTTTCAGGATTAGGGTTTGTATTCTAGCCTTGTTGTTGCACCACTTCTGCTAGCAAGTTAGTCATTTGCTGCATGGTGGCAGCGATTTGCACATTAGGGTCAGGGTTAGGTCCAGTAGAGGTTTCCCCAATACCCCTATCCAGTGTGGGTTGTCTATTTCCGCGCCCACGTCCCCGTCCACGACGTGTTCCTTCCATAAACTTTACTTGGTCTAGGCAATGGTACTAAACCAATATAAAACATTGCATGTAAGTAACTCAAAACTTTCCAAACACACATATATACATTACAAACAAGGCAAACAACACACATATATACAATCAGTCAAGTCAAGTTCAGTCAAGTCAAGTACAAGCATGGACAATCCCCAAGGGAACGGCCTCATGGAACGAAATATACACGTAGCTAATCTAGCCGTACAAAATGATTAGCTAAGGCCCTACTCCCTATCCGCCCTATATACAAGACCAAAACTATCCACAACAACTCTAGGAGTCGAAACCTAGACCGATGACGAGCTATGAGACCCACCTGACGGAGTGGATCCAACCCCAGCCTTAGGTCCTCGTCACTCACGCCCTCGACCACGTCAGCGCAAAGGTTCAGGATCGATGCAGCTCGAACCTTTACCTTGCGAGCTCGCTTACTCTCACGCTCTTGGACCTCCTTCAGCTGAGCGCAGAGGTCACCAACCCTATCCTCTGCCTCAAGCACATCGTACTTCAGACCCTCAATGCGCTCAGTCTGTCTCTTATTGGCCGCCCTAAGTTGGGTCACCTCAGCCTCAGGTCGAGCATTCTCTCCGGCCAACTCCTTACGCTCCCTGTCCATTGCAAACACGAGAGCGTTCGGATAGGCATACTTATGTTTACACTCACACCGTCGGAGACGGTTAGACGGGCTCCAGCGTACGACGGCCCCTCCTGGCCGTATCTAGTACGGAATCACTGGGAGTGCTCCGCGAGGTCGCTCGCCTACAGAGTCACCACTCGGTCCACTAGATCCGTCCATCCTACACCAAAAGAGCAATTAACCATAAATAATCTTAAAGGCCATAAACAATAAACCCTCAAATCAAGCATTCCTATAACACCCAGGCTAATTCAACCCTAGGCTCTGATACCACCTGTGACGGCCCCACCTTCCCCTAAGGCGAACCAAAGAGGTTAGTGGACTGCCTGCCCAGCTCTCGCCAGGACTAACGGTGCAGTTTAGAGCGATCTATTGCGTTCCGGAACTTATAAACGCGCGTAAACAAGGCAAAAGGGCAAAATAAGCCAACATAAAAAAATGAAATTCGGAGTCGGCCATGAATAGTAACCGACCCGTCAGAACACAACCAAATATCAAACAAACATTCACATCTTGAACTTTAGCAAATACAATCCAAAGTGACATACAAAAGTTGTCAAAAGTGAATATATACACGGTTTGCCAAATTGAAAGTGAAAATGGCCCTAAAGATACATTTAGGGTTTCACTTCATATACAATCCAAAAAAAAAATATACATCTAGTTCATTCGACAACCATCTATCAAGATTCATTCCAAAAATAGTCATATTCCTGTAAGGAAAACAAAAGGGACGGTGTGAGCTAATTGTCCAGTGAGATACTATCACTTACGCAACCAATTGCATATAAGCATCAAGCTTTCATTCAATATAGTAAAATAAGCAAAGGCACACGTCAAATATGGTGATAAAAGGATACAGATGGCTCTCAAGAGCCCTTTTGCTCGTTTGCATTTCTTGATCGAACGTCATTGACTCTCCGTCAATGTTCAACAATAACCAACCGTAGACTCCACTTTACTTCCATTCCTTCGACCTAACATTCCCCAACCGGGCCCGAAATTCAAACACTTGCATTGTGGTATTACTCGAGTAAACCGGAATCGAGAGTCTCTCATACTACAAGATTCCATATAACATTGCCCCAAGGCACATTAATTGGTACGACCAAGCCCTCGCCGGCTCGGTTCAATCAATTACCAATGGGGTTGAGCTCAAGGATAACAATTGCAGTCGTTGGAGACTTGTCCAAACGACCCCAAGTCATGTATTTCATTTCATATAACATTCCAATAACTTTCCAATAACATGCGAAACAATAAGTGAGAGTGATAAAGTACACTCTCACTTCAATCAATTAACATTCAACATCTCAAGTTCAAGTATCAAAGTCATATAATAACACACAAGTGAGTAGTACACTCACCAAGCTCGCAAATGTGGTTTCATGCACTTCCGTCAAAAGAACATTGTGCACCACGGTCACGTCCTAAAACATGCAAACAAATACAATGAGACTCGATAACGAGTCATAAACCAAGGCCAAACATGACCCCAATAGGGTTCCATAAGCATATACAAACATTAAAGGAAACCAGAAATTTCGGAAATGTAACTAGCTTTGGCCGTGAAAAAAAAAACAGTTTTTGTCCTCATTTTGCGGTAATGGCACCAATTTCACTACGATTATCGGATGAGGGTGCAAGACCCACCATTTCGAAGCTAAAAGACAGGGATACAACATCACAGAAGGTCACTCAACCCAGTTTTGAGTGCAAACAGGTCAAAAATGCAAGAAACTACATCAAAAACATAAAACAGATTCACCAAAACGTATTCTACCGGAAACATCATAACTCAGGCTCTCCAAGTCCAAATCCAGAAATTCCAAAACCATCTGAAAGCTAAGAAACAGGGCTAAATTTCATCAGAAGGCCTCACCAACCAATTCGGAAGCAATTCCAGCCAAAACAACCAATTACAGGAGCAATTCTTACATTCGGGTAAAACCAGAACAGCAATAGTAATTTTGACTTTTCTCATTCTACACTGCTCCGATTGACCTGAAATTTTGTAGGCACCTCAAAAATGTCATTCCATACAACTTTCATGTTTTAAGATAAGTCCAATTCGGCCTCTAACTAGGAGCTAAAAATTCAGGCAGAATGCTCCCTCAAAAACCCTAATTTTTTGAAATTTCTTCCAAACCAGAAATTGGTTGCAATTAATCACTTTTTCCACCTCCTAGAGTCATTATATACCAATTCTAACCATCATAGATAGCCACACAATCATGCTTACATTAAAATGGAAAAATCCCCAAAAATAATAAAACTTCATCACTTCAACCACAAATCAAGAAATAACCCATAAACTTGCATCTCATACTACCACTAAACATGATTTAAGCATCAATTAAGGGAGGAGGGTTGTTCTTCACAACTTACCTTAAAACAAGAGAGAGAGAGCAATTGGTCACCTTAACTTTCCAAATAACTTCACACAACAACTCACCAACACCTCCTTAAGTGGTTTTATGGAGAAAAATCAAGGTTGGATGGTTGGTTTTGATGATTTGGAGCAAGCTTGAAGAGTTTTCTTCCTTGTGCTTAGAGTAAGAGAGAGAGAATGAGAGAATGAGAGGGCCGGCCACCATGGAGGATTTTTTGTTGATTTTTGGGTCATTTTTAAGCTATTTTAACCAAATTGGTAAAAGGGTGAATAGTGTTCAAAAAGGTCAAACCACTCCTATGGTGACACTTGTCACCTTTTAATAAATACTTACCTACCTTGTCTCTCTTATACCAATCCACTTAGCACCCTCTACTTATCTCTTAACACCTGGTAAATTAATTCCAGTATTCAAAACTTAACCTAGTTGGCCGAAATTTTCCGAACTTTTCGCACTAGTGGGTCCAACGTCCGGTATATGCTCTTAATTTCTAAAAATCCATTCGATACTAGAAAAAGCATCTAAAAATTATATCTTCTCCTTAAATTCATCTAGAAATTTTCCTAAGCACGAAAATGCAGAAAACAAGCCATAAAAATACGAGAAACCTAGAAAATGAAAATTACGAGTTCTCACAGCAAGATATGACTTGATTAGTATAAGTTGGAATGTGGAGGACGACATTCTTTTAAGGAGTGGAGTTTGTGACGCCCCGAAAGGATGAGTGTGAGAACCCGAAAATTTTTGTATATTTTCTAGACATTATTTTGTTTCCTTGTCTATAATTTTTTGCCTTTCTTCAATATATTAATTTCTTATACATTTTTATAAGGGAATATAGTTTTCAAATCATTTCCTTGATACAAGTTAGTTCACATTAAGTTTGAAGTGTATACTAGATGTGGGACCCACTAGTGCGGTAAGTTCGATAAATTCGGCCAACTAGATTAAGTTTTGTATACTGTGTTTAATTTATCATATGTTAAGAGATAATTAGAGGTGACTTAGATGGTTTAATCATGGAGAGACAAAAGGATAAGGTTTAAGCTAAAAGGTGACAAGTGTCACCATTCAATTCATCCTTGGACTTTTGACCAAGATATTTTTACTTTCTTAAAGCTAATTTTGGCCAATTTATTTCTTCATTTTTAGCTCCTTTGGCCAGCCCTCTCAACAAGAAAAGAAAAGAAAGCTCTCAACTTGTTTCTTCCATTTCTTGCCTTGATCTCACAAACCAACCATTAAAACTTTGATTTGCTCCATAAAAACCTTTCTCTTGGTAGGATTAAGATGAGTGGTGAAGTGGTTTGAGAAGCAAAGGTGCTAAGTTTCTTGGTGTCTTGAGGTTACAAGGTGAGTTGTTAAGAATCTTTCCCTTTAGCTTTGATAATGTTCAATTGGTGGCTTTATTGGTTTAATATAATGACATATGATGTGATTATGGTTTGTTTATGGTTGGAAGTGAAGGTTTGATGAATTTTGATTTATTATTGTTATTTTTCTGTTTTGTATGAGGATCATGGTTTGATCATGGTATGATGGCTGGTAATGGTGTAAAATGAAGCTTGTATATGTTAGTTGAAGTTGGTTGCGGAAAATTTCTGTTTTGATACGAAATTCCAGGTTTAGGGTTTACATTTGCTCTGTTCTGACTGGATTGATTTGAGCATGTTAGAAGCCGAATCTGTGACAGCCCCACCTTCCCCTAAGGCGAACCAAAGGGGTTAGCGGACTGCCTGCCCAGCTCTCGCCAGGACTAACGGTACAGTTTACGTCACTCTATAACGTTCCGGAACATCCCATTGCGCGCAAACAAGTCAAAATCACAAAATGAAAAAACGAAAATTTTTGCCGAAGATGAATAGTGCAGGCCACGTCAGAATCCGGCCGGAATCTGGCCGGATATCCGGCCGGATTCCTGGCCGGACACTGGCCAGAGAGCAATCCAAATTTTTTTCCAAAACGGCCTGCAATCCGGCCGGCAATCCGGCCAGTTTCTGGCCGGATTCCTGGCCGGATTCAGTCCAGTGCCTTTTCGTTCAATTTTTTCCTTTTCCCGTTTGAAGGTCGTGGTGATCCGAAATCCATCCAAACATCAACCATAGATATATATACAATGAAACCCAACCTTTACAAGCCAAACGGCCTACCAAAGGATCCATTTAATTCATACATATACAAGTAGCCATTTGCACACCAAACATTGGTGGAATCAAAGCATTTAGGGTTTTCACCCTCAAGGAGCTTATACAAAATACATATACATGAGCTCAACTTGCATCCAACTATCATAACCTTTCCAAAAGTGTTCATTTTCCTGTAAGGAAAACAAATAACACGGAATGAGCTAAAGCCCAGTGGTATACCACCCAATAAGCAATCAAAGTCATACACGAATGAACTTTCATTTAAAGTGCGCAACTAAGCAATGAAGCAAAACGGTAAAAGGATGCGGTCGGCTCTCAAGAGCCCATTTCCACGCTTGCAATCTTGATCCAACCTCATTGACCCTCCGTCAATGTTAAAAGTACCAAACCGTAGACCGCACTTTACTTCACCCCTTCCACCCAACATACCCCAACCGGGCCCGCACTCCAATTCAGTAGCTTTTGGTAATACTCGAGTATACCGGAACCAAGGGTCTCATTACCACAAGGTTCCCCAGTACAGTCCCCGTGGCAATTCAATCTTCACGACCAAGCCCTCGCCGGCTCGATCCTGTGACGACCCCACTTCTCCCAAGGGCGAACCCAAGGGTATCGGCGGGCCGCCTGCCTAGCTCGCGCCAGGACTCAAAACTTAAAACAATCAAAGCCAGAAAATTCAAAAGAGTTCTATATACAATCCCAAAAGAGTTATAATTACATTCTCCAAAAGTATCGAGTCAAACCACCAAAACAAAAACAAACATCCTAACTGTTCAACTATTACAAGCCAATCTTACTATACTAGTATACGAGCCAAAAGTCCCCGCGTCGGCCCCTGCTAAGGAAAACAAAAGGAACGGGGTAAGCTATATGCTTAGTAAGTAAACAGGGGCGAAAGCATAAATTTCACGTAACAGTTACACAATAAGAGTAAATCAAAAGCAGAAAAGTAACATCACATAATAAGGATACAGGTGGCTCCAAAGCCAACTCATGTGCCATGCGTGATCTCCTGCCGACACTCCGTCGACTGCAAATAATAGTCCGTAGAACTTCACTTGTACACCCACCGACACCTTATCACCCTCACTGGCCAGTCACCTCACAAACTTGCCCGGGCGAACGAAATCACAAACTTGAGCTTGAGTCACAAGCTCGGGTCACAAACTTGGTCACCTTCTCGGTGAACCGGATTCACAAAATTGGTTCATAAAATGAACCTACAAACTTGGTGACCTCAGACTAAGTTGGACTGCCTTCGACCAAGCCCTAACCGGCTCGAATAGTCCAACCAGGTCAAGAGTTCGCCCCAAACTCACAAATTTCACAAAATTATTCAAAATCACAAACTTTGCAAACTTCACAAACTTTATTCGAAAGTCGCCCCGAGCCACAAGCTCAAGGGTTTTGGTTCCAAAAGGTTCATATACATATGCCAAGTACAATTATATATTCAAATTAGGGTTTAGGTCGAGTGCGATAAAGTACACCCTCGCCTAAGTGCCCTTTTCACATATCTCAAACACATAGCAAAGAAAACACACCAAACTGGCCTGAATACTTACCCAAAATACCGAAAGTAGTACTAAAGCAAAATCGCTTCGCGCGTTCGCTAGTAGTGGGCCCCACCGGCTCCGCCTAACTCACCGCTGTCTGAAACGGAAGATTTTATCACATTATATCACAAACGGCTACTAACAGATCCAAAACAAGCAAAACGTCAAAATTGGCACGCGCAAGTGCGGAAACGGCAAAAAGGGGCGCACGCGCACGCGCGGAACGGCAAACGGGACGGCCAAATCCGCCATCTCAAACCGTTTTGGTCAAAAATTAGGCTAGGAATATTGGATCAAGGTGAACGAGACACCGTTTCGAAGCTATGAGGAAGGCCTACAATTCTCATGAAGACACCTTAAACTGGATCCGAATCAAAACAAGTTGAAATCATGGAAAATGGTACCAGAGGTTTGCACTTTGAATGACAGACAAGGTCTGTTTACTAGACCATAACTTCTAGCTCACAAGTCCAAATCAGGAAATTCCAAAGGCATTAGAAATCTGAGACATAAGGCTAAAACTTTGATGTTTTATCCAAGATCTGAATCCACTCAGAATAGAACGAAAATCGAGTGCCAAAATACCCGTCAGAACTGTCCAAATACAAGGCAGTTCTGACGATCGATATTGTTTTGATCATAACAGGAGCTACGGAACTCGGATTTTGACGCACTTTATACCGTTTCGAAGATGAGACCAAGATCTAAATTTCTTATGAAGAAGTAGACACCCAGATCGAATGGAATCAATAGGGAAAAACCCACGGTCAGAAACTGAAATTCAAAACGTACACAAACGAACGTCTAAAACAGGCCTGATGGTTTTGTCCATAACTCAGGATACACTAATCCGTTTGACCTGAAAGTTTACAAGTAGATTCAGGACTTAAGAGGCTACAATGTTGAAGAAGGCCACTCAGTCCAGTTCCTAGCTTAACTAGGTCAAAAATGCCAAATACTATACCAGAATTACCAAAACAGGTTTGCAAATCGCACAAAACTGTAATTACTATAACGCGGTCTATACAAGTCCAAATGCCGAAATTCCAAAGGCATATGATAGCTAAGACATCCAGCTACATTTCATCAGAAGACACCAACAACTAAATCCAAACCAATTCCAGTCAAAATGGCCAATTACCAGTACAGTTTTCGCATTCTGTCCAAAGCAGAACAGCTACAGTAATTTCGTCATAACTCATTCTACATTAATCCAAATGACCTGAAATTTTACAGGCACCTCAAACACATCAATACCTACAATTTTCATGTTTTGAGCAAAGTCAAATTCGGCCTCTAACCCTATGATCCAAAACCGGACAGAATTAGGGATTTTCAAACCCTAACTTGCTAATTTATCTTCCAAACCAGAAATTTGCTGCAATTAACTACCATTCACACCAACTAGCTTCATTCCCAATCATTTCCAATCATCATACATAGCCACATCATAGTAATCATATGCAACCAGCAAAAATCCCAAATAAATAGAAAACTTCATCAATCTTAACCAAAATCAAGAAATAGTCCACAAAATCACACTTATAACAACCACAAGTCATTTATTAAGCATCTTTAGATAGAAGAGAGGGGTTCCATAGTCACTTACCTTAGAACCAAAGAAGAGAGACCACTTAGCACCTTAAGCTTCCAACCAACTTCACCACACAACTCACTATCACTCACTTAATGGATTTTATGGAGGAACTTGAAGATTAATCGGTTTAGTTGAGAGATTGGGCAAGATTGAAGACAAGATTGTGGAGAGTTTCTTTTCTCTTTTTGCTTGGAGAAGGTCGGCCAAAGAGAGGGAAGAAATGGTGATTTTTTTGTGAAATTTTTAGATATTTAACCAATTTTGGTCAAAAGTCAAAAAATGAAATAGTAATTCATAAGTCTTCTCCAATGAAATGGTGACACTTGTCACCACCTTTAATGCATTCCTATCCTTTCTTTTCTCTCTCACATCAATCAATTCACACTCTCTACTTATCTCTTAACACCCGATAAATTTTACACAGTATCCGGAATTTAACCTAATTGGCCGAATTTTCCCGAACTTTTCGCACTAGCGGGTCCCACTTCCGATATACGTTCTTAATTTCTCAAAAACAAACTAATCCTAGAAAAATCATCTAAAAACTCTATTTACTCAATAAAAATTATCTAGGGAATTTTCTAATAAAGAAAATATAGAAAAGGACGGGCAATAAATATAACTCCACTTAAGCTTTCTAACATTGTGACACTAGAGGTTTACTAATCCAGAGTTTACTAACCATTTTCAAACTTGTTAAACCTCTGTAAACTATAACGAATCCTATTTTTTTTTCTTGTGCCAAAACACACACTAGAATACCGCATAAACTAGGGTTTTATCGTAAGCAAAGTTAGGGTTTTCAATCTTGGCCGAGATTAGGGTTTCTCCTTAGCCCTAAAACCTTAATTTAACCGTACAAAATAATGAATAACCCTAATCTCAACGCATGAACGGACTAGGTCCTCACAGATCCAATTGACTACCAAACGGGGTTGAGCTCAGTAATGCAGTAAGGCCGTTGGACATCGTCCAAACGACATCAATTCAGTTTCCATGAAATGGAATTCACCAACCAATATATCAAGTTCAGTAATGCAATAAAACGGTAGCCAATCAATGACAATATCAAAAGAGGTGAGGGCGGTCAAGTACACCCTCACCTTAATCAATTCCCATATGCAAGTAAGCCTTCAAGGCATCACATAAACATTTAGCAAAGCCACATAGTAACACTTTAGTGAGTAGTATACTCACCAAGTGAGAAAGTGGTGTTTCATACACCGTGGTCACCAAGACGTCGTGAGCTACCGTCACGCCCTAGAATCACGCAACAAATGCAATGAGACTCGATAACGAGTCATATAGAAATTAAGAGGTATACTGTCCTCTAGGTGACCCTTTAGGGGGATGATACGAACCAAGAGACACCATTGCGAACTATTCGAGTTCCCCTAGGACCCGTAACTCGAGCACGAGCTAAGAAGATGAGGGAGGAACTCCAAGGACTTGTTCATGAGATACAAGGCCAAGAAATTGTTCCCAAGGTCATGGAGGGGCTTGAGCATGAAGGAATGAAAGTCATCCATGTAGTGCACGCCAAAGAGAACCATGTGTGACCCTTCTCTAGTCACATTTGCTGTTTTAGTTAAGTCATTGTAATAAGGGCTTAATGGTCCATAGCCTTGTTTTATTTACCTAAGCGATGATCTCATAAGGTTATTTACCTAAGCAATGACCTCATAAGGTTGTTTACTTAAGGGATGACCTCATAAGGTTTGGTCAAGCCCACAATTCTTAGTCTTATGGAAATAGTCAAGCCTACAATTGTTAGTCTTAGTCAAGACCACAACTCTAGACTAGTTCCACATTTAGTTGTTCATCTCTATTTAAGGCTATAAATAGCCCACACTTCCAATGGTTTATGCATTCAATCAATAAATCAGATTTTGAGAGTTTTCTTGGTTTCTCCAAGGCTTCTTGAATACCTTAGAATTTCTCTAGGTGTTCGTGACTTATCAATCTAGAATCGCACTAGGTTGTGGCGTCTTCTACCATTATACCAAGGTTCGTTAACCACGTGATTAACGGGTTGAGGTCATCCGCTTCAAACTTGGTGTCCTCTTGTCGATCCTGAAGCTAATCTTTTACGGGTTTCGTCACAAGGTTGGCGACGTTCGTATCAGTTGGTAATCAGAGCTAATTAAGAGATATCACGTTATATCCTTTTTTTTATTTGCTTTTCGAGTCAAGTTGTCGAAAATTCTGTTTTCGTGTTCTAAGTTGCTATCCGCAATTTCCAGATTTGTTACTTCGTGTTCTTGCGTTATTTTTCCAGATTTGTTACGACATGAACTTGTGTCTAGTTGTTAATTGCTGTGGTTAGCCTGGTTTGGTCCAGCCTTTTTTTTTTGTGTCTTATTCTTGATTCTTTGTTTGAGTCTTGTTTCTATCCTGTTATATCCATTCAATTCCAGTCTTTTGTTCTATTTGATCATTCGAGGTTACTGTTCATCCAAAAAAAAATCAGTTTGTAGCAAGGGTTTTAGAGTCCTATCTAGTTATTACCTTGTGTTCTTGTTTACATACAAAAAAAAAAAAAATAGCTGGCTAACCTTACAAAAATTCCTGGAAATTTGTCTTGATCAAAACTTGGGTTTTTTTTGAAGTTCCTGATTGTTTAAAACCACAATCTTGAAGTTCTTGGAACTTTAGTTGGGATTCTTGAAGCCAACCAAAATCTGTCTTGATCAAAATCGTGAAATCTTGGATTGTTTAGGGAGGAAATCATCTTCAATTTTGTGTTTCTTGAATTCTGGGAATTAACATCTTGAATTCTTGAAAGAATCTTGAAGTTTCTGGGTTTTGGGAACCAAATCTTGGTAAACAACAAGGCTGCAAATTTTCAGCTGCCAAAATCCTTGTCTTCACCACAACAATCTTCTTTCTTGACTAAGAACATTTTAGCCACGAAATTTGGCTCTTCTTGGCTGATTAGAAAACAAAAACAAAGGAAGAAGAAGAATATTCAGCCTATTCAAGTCAAATTTCCCAACCTATTCAAGTCAAATTTTCCAACCTGTTCAAGTCAAATTTTCCACCCTTGTTCCCAAAAACAACCAAATCAGTTCCAATCTTGAACTTGACCTTAGAATTTATGGGAACCAGCAAATAGGAAGACTAATCCTTGTTTCCAAAGGATTAAAGAAGAAAAGTCAGCCTTGGGTTTCCAAAACAGTCCTACCACAACACAAATTCATCTTCCATTCGGATTCCATCTTTGCAACCATTGGGGAATTTCTGTCCAATCATTAATTCTGGAAATTTTCGTGCATCATTAGGTTAGTTTTAAGTGTCATTCTGAATCCTCTAAGTGTCCATTTATCTACTAAAACACTGCCCAGAAATGCAGCAACCAGCAGCTCAAAATTCCAGTTTTGGGTAGAGTTTTTGTCTAGGATCCTTAAAATTCAACTTTGAGTCATTCATTGAGTCGTGGTCAGTCACTTCATCTTTTGTTCTTTTTTTCGTTCAAAGTGCTACAATCTTGTGACCCTGGTTGGTAAGTCTATCCACACTAGAAGGAGTTCTAACTTCTTCGAGGAGTTGACCGAGGAGCCTTGAAAATACCTTGGTGAGTTCTTAGAGTGTTCAAACACGAGAGCGAGAGTAAACACGTGAGGAAGTGTGCGAGATAAACTTTGCTTCTTTCCATTATTATTTTTTTTTACCCTACCATGGCTAACGAGGGGGGAGCAAGCTCCCAAGCTTTTGATCTTAAACTTTTCACAGAAGCAATCAAAGGCGAATTGGGACGCATGATGGACCAAAAACTTGAACTGATGCACCAACGCATTGACAGCTTAGAGTTGTCTCATGGAAGCTCCAAAGGCAGCCGTGGAAAGGCTTATGCACATGAGTCTAGCGACTCTAACTCAGACAACAACTATGAGCATAAGCAAAGTAGGTCCAAGCGTGATGTTAGGCCTTCAAATGACCACATTCCGGGCATAAAGATGAAAATTCCGCCTTTCCAAGGACGATCAGACCCTGATGCCTACTTAGAGTGGGAGAAGCGGATTGAACTTGTTTTCGATTGCAATACTTACTCGGAGGAGCAAAAGGTCAAGTTGGCCGTGGTCGAATTCACCGACTACGCCGTTGTGTGGTGGGATCAACTCTCCACTAGTCGAAGGAGGAGTCGTGAACCTACCATACAAACTTGGACGGAGCTAAGACGACTAATGAGGAAGCGTTTCGTACCCAGTCACTACTACCGTGACTTGTACCAAAAGCTTCAAACCCTCAACCAAGGAGTACGAAGTGTCGAGGACTATCACAAAGAAATGGAAATACTCATGCTACGGGCAGACATCATGGAGGATCGAGAAGCAACAATGGCACGCTTCTTGAACGGACTAAGGCCCGAAATCGCTGACCAAGTAGAGTTACACCACTATGTGGAACTTGGGGATTTGGTGGAAAAGGCCATCAAGATTGAAAGGAGGATTAAGAGGAGGGGTTCGACTCGGAGTTACTCCAACTTTTCACCCTCTTATCTCCGAACTACACCGCCAAAGAAAGAGGATAAAGGGCCGAGTAATTCCATCCCTTCAAGACCAAGGCCGGATATGACTAAGTGGGAGTCTAAGGCAACACCAAAGACTGCCATTGAGTCGAGCATGGGGCGAAATCGAGATACTAGATGCTTCAAATGCCAAGGCCGAGGGCATATTGCTAGCCAATGCCCGAACCAACGCACTATGATCATCTTACCCAATGGTGAGTTTTTCACCGATGATGAAGATGAGAAGGAGGAGTTGCCATCCCTTGAGGAAGAAGAGGAAGCATTACCCGTCGATGAACGAGTTGGACTCGTTGTCAGACGAGCCTTAGCAACCCAAGTGAAAGCTGCCGACCATGTACAAAGGGAGAACATTTTCTACACCCGTTGCTATATCAAAGGCAAGGTATGTAGTTTGATCATAGATGGAGGTAGTTGTGCTAACGTCGCTAGTGCCTTGATGGTGGAGAAACTAGCACTACCCACTCTACGACATCCAACACCTTATCGTTTGCAATGGTTGAACGATAGTGGGGATGTTCGTGTGACCAAGCAAGTCCAAGTACCTTTCCGAATTGGAAAGTATGAGGACGTGGTGTTATGCGACGTGGTCCCTATGCAAGCATGTCACATACTATTGGGGAGACCATGGCAATTCGACAAGGGAGTTACATTCGATGGCATTACCAATAAATACTCTTTCAAGCAAGGCGAGAAGAGGATTGTGCTTGTGCCACTCACTCCTATCCAAGTTCGTGAAGATCAAGAAAGCCTGATCAAGGAGAGCGAGCTTGAGAATGAGAAGAAAAAAATAGAAAAAATCGAGAGCTCAACAGGAAATGATAAGGCCGAGAAAATTGAGAGGAAAAAGACATATAGTGAGCCGGCCAAAATTGAAAAGAGAGAGAAAAGGCAAAATCTATTGATAAAAGCCAATGTAGTAAGAAAAGCTTTGAGTGTTAATACACCCATCTTTGTACTTTTGAGCAAAGAGGTGTTGGTTGTTACAAGTGATCTTACTAACACTCTACCATCTAGTATTGTCTCTTTTTTTCAGGATTATGAGGATGTCTTTCCCGATGAGATTCCAAATGGACTACCACCAATAAGGGGAATCGAGCATCAAATTGACTTGGTTCCAGGTGCCCTACTTCCTAACAGACCAGCCTACAAAATGGGTCCAGATGAGACAAAGGAGCTCCAACGCCAAATCGAAGAGCTTTTAACAAAGGGATGGGCACGAGAAAGCTTGAGCCCATGTGCGGTTCCTGTCATCTTGGTGCCTAAAAAGGATGGAAGTTGGCGAATGTGCACTGACTGTAGGGCCGTTAATGCAATAACGGTAAAATATCGTCACCCTATTCCTAGACTTGATGATATGTTAGATGAGCTATATGGTTTTAACCCTTTAACACCACTAGACTTATCACCTTTACCTTCTTCTGAGCACATTAACATGGATGGTGCTAAACGATCAGATTTTGTCAAGAAATTACACGAGCAGGTACGCCTAAACATTGAGCGAAGGATGGACCAAGTTGCTCAACGGGTTAACAAGGGACGCCAACGCGTTGTGTTTGAACCTGGTAACTGGGTGTGGTTACATCTACGCAAGGAAAGGTTCCCAGTCCAAAGACGCAATAAATTACTTCCCCGAGGAGATGGGCCGTTCCAAGTCATCAAGCGCATCAATGACAATGCTTACAAACTGGACCTACCCGGTGAGTACAATGTGAGCGCTACATTCAATGTCTCTGATCTATCTCCTTTTCTTGCAGACGATGAAGCTGATTTGAGGACAAATCCTTTTGAAGAAGAGGGGGATGATACGAACCAAGAGACACCAGTGCGAACTATTCGAGTTCCCCTAGGACCCGTAACTCGAGCACGAGCTAACAAGATGAGGAAGGAACTCCAAGGACTTGTTCATGAGATACAAGGCCAAGAAATTGTCCCCAAGGTCATTGAGGGGCTTGAGCATGAAGGAATGAAAGTCATCCATGTAGTGCACGCCAAAGAGAACCATGTGTGACCCTTCTCTAGTCACATTTGCTGTTTTAGTTAAGTCATTGTAATAAGGGCTTAATGGTCCATAGCCTTGCTTTATTTACCTAAGCGATGATCTCATAAGGTTATTTACCTAAGCAATGACCTCATAAGGTTGTTTACCTAAGGGATGACCTCATAAGGTTTGGTCAAGCCCACAATTCTTAGTCTTATGGAATAGTCAAGCCTACAATTGTTAGTCTTAGTCAAGACCACAACTCTAGACTAGTTCCACATTTAGTTGTTCATCTCTATGTAAGGCTATAAATAGCCCACACTTCCAATGGTTTAGGCATTCAATCAATAAATCAGATTTTGAGATTTTTCTTGGTTTCTCCAAGGCTTCTTGAATACCTTAGAATTTCTCTAGGTGTTCGTGACTTATCAATCTAGAATCACACTAGGTTGTGGCGTCTTCTACCATTATACCAAGGTTCGTTAACCACGTGATTAACGGGTTGAGGTCATCCGCTTCAAACTTGGTGTCCTCTTGTCGATCCTGAAGCTAATCTTTTACGGGTTTCGTCACAAGGTTGGCGACGTTCGTATCAGTGATGATACGAACCAAGAGACACCAGTGCGAACTATTCGAGTTCCCCTAGGACCCGTAACTCGAGCACGAGCTAACAAGATGAGGAAGGAACTCCAAGGACTTGTTCATGAGATACAAGGCCAAGAAATTGTCCCCAAGGTCATTGAGGGGCTTGAGCATGAAGGAATGAAAGTCATCCATGTAGTGCACGCCAAAGAGAACCATGTGTGACCCTTCTCTAGTCACATTTGCTGTTTTAGTTAAGTCATTGTAATAAGGGCTTAATGGTCCATAGCCTTGCTTTATTTACCTAAGCGATGATCTCATAAGGTTATTTACCTAAGCAATGACCTCATAAGGTTGTTTACCTAAGGGATGACCTCATAAGGTTTGGTCAAGCCCACAATTCTTAGTCTTATGGAATAGTCAAGCCTACAATTGTTAGTCTTAGTCAAGACCACAACTCTAGACTAGTTCCACATTTAGTTGTTCATCTCTATGTAAGGCTATAAATAGCCCACACTTCCAATGGTTTAGGCATTCAATCAATAAATCAGATTTTGAGAGTTTTCTTGGTTTCTCCAAGGCTTCTTGAATACCTTAGAATTTCTCTAGGTGTTCGTGACTTATCAATCTAGAATCGCACTAGGTTGTGGCGTCTTCTACCATTATACCAAGGTTCGTTAACCACGTGATTAACGGGTTGAGGTCATCCGCTTCAAACTTGGTGTCCTCTTGTCGATCCTGAAGCTAATCTTTTACGGGTTTCGTCACAAGGTTGGCGACGTTCGTATCAGTTGGTATCAGAGCCAGGTTAAGAGGTATCACGTTATATCCTTTTTTTTATTTGCTTTTCGAGTCAAGTTGTCGAAAATTCTGTTTTCGTGTTCTAAGTTGCTATCCGCAATTTCCAGATTTGTTACTTCGTGTTCTTGCGTTATTTTTCCAGATTTGTTACGACATAAACTTGTGTCTAGTTGTTGTTAATTGCTGTGGTTAGCCTGGTTTGGTCCAGCCTTTTTTTTTGTGTCTTATTCTTGATTCCTTGTTTGAGTCTTGTTTCTATCATGTTATATCCATTCCATTCTAGTCTTTTGTTCTATTTGATCATTCGAGGTTACTGTTCATCCGAAAAAAATCAGTTTGTAGCAAGGGTTTTAGAGTCCTATCTAGTTATTACCTTGTGTTCTTGTTTATATACAAAAAAAAAGAAAAATAGCTGGCTAACCTTACAAAAATTCCTGGAAATCTGTCTTGACCAAACCTTATGAGGTCATCCCTTACGTAAACAACCTTATGAGGTCATTGCTTAGGTAAATAACCTTATGAGATCATCGCTTAGGTAAATAAAGCAAGGCTATGGACCATTAAGCCCTTATTACAGTGACTTAACTAAAACAGCAAATGTGACTAGAGAAGGGTCACACATGGTTCTCTTTGGCGTGCACTACATGGATGACTTTCATTCCTTCATGCTCAAGCCCCTCAATGACCTTGGGGACAATTTCTTGGCCTTGTATCTCATGAACAAGTCCTTGGAGTTCCTTCCTCATCTTGTTAGCTCGTGCTCGAGTTACGGGTCCTAGGGGAACTCGAATAGTTCGCACTGGTGTCTCTTTGGAAACAAGGATTAGTCTTCCTATTTGCTGGTTCCCATAAATTCTAAGGTCAAGTTCAAGATTGGAACTGATTTGGTTGTTTTTGGGAACAAGGGTGGAAAATTTGACTTGAACAGGTTGGAAAATTTGACTTGAATAGGCTGAATATTCTTCTTCTTCCTTTGTTTTTGTTTTCTAATCAGCCAAGAAGAGCCAAATTTCGTGGCTAAAATGTTCTTAGTCAAGAAAGAAGATTGTTGTGGTGAAGACAAGGATTTTGGCAGCTGAAAATTTGCAGCCTTGTTGTTTACCAAGATTTGGTTCCCAAAACCCAGAAACTTCAAGATTCTTTCAAGAATTCAAGATGTTAATTCCCAGAATTCAAGAAACACAAAATTGAAGATGATTTCCTCCCTAAACAATCCAAGATTTCACGATTTGATCAAGACAGATTTTGGTTGGCTTCAAGAATCCCAACTAAAGTTCCAAGAACTTCAAGATTGTGGTTTTAAACAATCAGGAACTTCAAAAAACCCAAGTTTTGGTCAAGACAGATTTCCAGGAATTTTTGTAAGGTTAGCCAGCTATTTTTTTTTTTTTGTATGTAAACAAGAACACAAGGTAATAACTAGATAGGACTCTAAAACCCTTGCTACAAACTGATATTTTTCGGATGAACAGTAACCTCGAATGATCAAATAGAACAAAAGACTGGAATTGAATGGATATAACAGGATAGAAACAAGACTCAAACAAGGAATCAAGAATAAGAAAAAAAAGGCTGGACCAAACCAGGCTAACCACAGCAATTAACAACAACTAGACACAAGTTTATGTCGTAACAAATCTGGAAAAATAACGCAAGAACACGAAGTAACAAATCTGGAAATTGCGGATAGCAACTTAGAACACGAAAACAGAATTTTCGACAACTTGACTCGAAAAGCAAATAAAAAAAAAGGATATAACGTGATACCTCTTAATTAGCTCTGATTACCAACTGATACGAACGTCGCCAACCTTGTGACGAAACCCGTAAAAGATTAGCTTCAGGATCGACAAGAGGACACCAAGTTTGAAGCGGATGACCTCAACCCGTTAATCACGTGGTTAACGAACCTTGGTATAATGGTAGAAGACGCCACAACCTAGTGCGATTCTAGATTGATAAGTCACGAACACCTAGAGAAATTCTAAGGTATTCAAGAAGCCTTGGAGAAACCAAGAAAACTCTCAAAATCTGATTTACATAAATGAGCATAATAGCAAACCAGAAATTAGAAAATGGCCTTAGTCTTGGCCCCAAATAGAAAACTGTTTTGCCCTTATTATGCGGTAATGGTGTAAAAATCTCTACGGTTATCGGATGGGGGTGTAAGACCCACCGTTTTGAAGCTATGAAACAGGGCTACAACAATGTAGAAGGTCACTGAATCCAGTTCCTAGCTTAACTAGTTCGAAAATGCCAAATACTATACCAGAATTACCAAAACAGGTTTGCAAAACACAGAAAACTGTAATCGGTATATCTCAGTCCATACAAGTCCAAATGCCGAAATTCCAAAGGCATAAGTTAGCTAAGTCATCCAGCTACATTTCATCAGAAGACATCAACTCCAAAATCCAAACCAAAACCAGTCAAAATGGCCAATTACTATCGCAGTTTTCGCATTCTGTCCAAAGCAGAACAGCTACAGTAATTTCGTCATAACTCACTCTACACTAATCCAAATGCCCTGACATTTTACAGTCACCTTATACACATCAATACCTACAACTTTCATGTTTTGAGTAAAGTCCAATTCGGCCTCTAACCCTATGATCTAAAACCGGACAGAATTGGGAAAAATAAGAACCCTAACTTTTCACAATTCACTTCAAATCCAAAATTGGTTGCATTTATCCACAATTCACACCTACTAGAGTCATTATAGTCCATTGCCAATCATCAAAGATGGCTACAACATCCATTTCATATTAATCCAGAAAATTCATCATAAAATTAAAAACTTCACCAAATCAAGCCAAACCAAGAAATAAATCATATAATCCACCACTTTAGCCACTTCTAAGCCAAACATAAGCATCATTAGATGTAGTATGGTGTTCAAGCATCACTTACCAAGAAATCAAGAGAGATAGGGATTGTGGACACCTTGGCTCTTCAAATCAACTTCACTAATACACTTATTAGCACTAGAAGAAAGGTTTTTATGGAGTGAAATCTAATCTAAGCTTTTGTTTGTGGAAGATTGAAGCATATGGAAGCTTGAAAGTTGAAGAAATTTCCTTCCTTCTTGAGCTTAGAGAGCCGGCCACCAAGGAGATGAAAATGGTGAATTTTGTGAATTTTTGAGATATTTAATCCTTTGGTCAAAAAAGTCAAGAAAGTGAATAGTAATTCTTAAAGTCCAACCAATGAGAATGTGACACTTGTCACCTCATTAAATGTATTCCTATCCTTTCTTTCTTCTCTCACATCAATCATTTCACACACTCTACTTATCTATTAACACCCGATAAATTTTTCACAGTATCCGGAATTTAACCTAATTGGCCGAATTTTTCCGAACTTTTCGCACTAGTGGGTCCCACGTTCAATATATATTCTTAATTTTCTAAAAACTCACCAATGCTAGAAAAATCATCTAAAAACTATAACCGCTCATAAAATCCACCCAGATAATATTTCTAAGCCAGAAATGCAAAAATTATGCAATTAAGGGAACTAAAATCCTAGGAAAATGATTAGGGTTTTACGGGTTCTCACAGAATCAAGCTTAGGTTAAAACATGAAAGTTGTATAAAATGGTGTTAACTAGCTTCCTACAAAATTTCAGCTTGATCCGAGCGCTATAGCTTGTGATATGACCGAAATACCCTTGACTGTCCTTGAACCCTGTTCCGCGCCTAGATTTCTATTTTCGTGGGAAATTTCCATTTTTGACCATGACAATGCATGATTTGGCTTTGTAGGTCTGCATAAGGAATGTAGGTATATGTCTTGGTTTCGAAACACCATAAGATTCGTTCCAATCCAATAAGGGTAGCTTCAGTTATGGATATTGTGCCGAAAGGTGTTCAACGGAAATTTTATACGTTAACTGCGATCGTTGCGGAAAATTTACGCTTGAGGGAATGAATTCCGATTTCTAGGGTTTAATTGGGGGTTTTTCTAATGGTGGCTCTTAAGCTTCTAATTAGCTTTGATTGAGGGATATTGTGGCCTAATTGGACATATTTTATTGCTTATTAATCGTATGTGTGATTGGTAATATATTGTAGGTTGGAAATAAAGCATTTATGGGGAAATACTGTCTGAACTTTGAGAATGTATGATTGTTTTGAGTTTGTGATTTAGGGCTTGGACTCGGGCAAGATAATGACATATGATGGATGGTTTCTGAGCCGTGGAGGTGAGTGACCCTAAACTGTTTCCAAAGTACTTTTGAAATGTTTCTTGCATTATTTACTCGACTGCATATCATGTTTGCGCGCATGTGAGTTCATGACATGATTTGGCTTAAATGAGTTCTTGAGGAGTCTTGTGCTGAACACCAACGTCTCCACTCCTGTTTATTGTTCATGACATGATCTGGAGCACCAACGTTGCTCCCCCTTATTGTTTAACGTTAAGCAATCTATTTGAGCGTTGGGTGTTTAAGTACAATGATTTCACTGGCTCATAAGAGCAATAAACGTACATTTGATTACTGATTCATGACATCATTGAAATGAACGATTGTGAAATATATTTGATTACTGATTTTATTGGTTACTCACTGAGCTTTTAGCTCACCCCAAAACTATTTTATTCCCCTCCACAGGGCTCGAGGCGAAGGAAGGGCTTGTAGTACTCATTCATGTGATCGGATGGATTATCTCATGTATAGTTTCAATTTGGAATTCCTCTTGTATAACAGTTGGTATCAAGGATTGTATGAATGTTTGGAATCGATCGGATATATGTATATATTCCACGCTTGGGAACTAGTTTCCGCTTCGCTTATGATATGTCAATTTGTGGAACATCTGATGTATATTTGTAATATATCTTGTAATTTAATTGAGGACTTTAGTGAACGACAGAGTCCCGGCGAGAGTTGGGTAGGCAGTCCGCCGAACCCTTTGGTTTGCCTTAGGGAGAGGTGGGGTTGTCACAAGTGGTATCAGAGCTTAGGATTCCGATCTCTGTAGTGTATCCTATGCTAAAGTTTAGGATGCCAAACTGTGGGATTCGACTTGATTTGAAAGTTAAGCGATTAAGGGATAAAACCTATAGCTGCGATGTGTGGTCTCTGTACGGAGTGAACTTGAGCCAAGCGGTGTATAAGTATAAGTTGGAATGTCGAGGACGACATTCTTTTAAGGAGGGGAGTTTGTGACGCCCCGAAAGGATGAGTGTGAGAACCCGAAAATTTTTGTATATTTTCTAGACATTATTTTGTTTCCTTGTCTATAATTTTCTGCCTTTCTTCAATATATTAATTTCTTATACATTTTTATAAGGGAATATAGTTTTCAAATCATTTCCTTGATACAAGTTAGTTCACGTTAAGTTTGAAGGGTATACCATATGTGGGACCCACTAGTGCGGTAAGTTCGATAAATTCGGCCAACTATATTAAGTTTTGTATACTGGGTTTAATTTATCAGATGTTAAGAGATAATTAGAGGTGACTTAGATGGTTTAATCATGGAGAGACAAAAGGATAAGGTTTAAGCTAAAAGGTGACAAGTGTCACCATTCAATTCATCCTTGGACTTTTGACCAAGATATTTTTACTTTCTTAAAGCTAATTTTGGCCAATTTATTTCTTCATTTTTAGCTCCTTTGGCCAGCCCTCTCAACAAGAAAAGAAAAGAAAGCTCTCAACTTGTTTCTTCCATTTCTTGCCCTGATCTCACAAACCAACCATTAAAACTTTGATTTGCTCCATAAAAACCTTTCTCTTGGTAGGATTAAGATGAGTGGTGAAGTGGTTTGAGAAGCAAAGGTGCTAAGTTGCTTGTTGTCTTGAGGTTACAAGGTGAGTTGTTAAGAATCTTTCCCTTTAGCTTTGATAATGTTCAATTGGTGGCTTTATTGGTTTAATATAATGACATATGGTGTGATTATGGTTTGTTTATGGTTGGAAGTGAAGGTTTGATGAATTTTGATTTATTATTGTTATTTTTCTGTTTTGTATGAGGATCATGGTTTGATCATGGTATGACGGCTGGTAATGGTGTAAAATGAAGCTTGTATATGTTAGTTGAAGTTGGTTGCGGAAAATTTCTGGTTTGATACGAAATTCCAGGTTTAGGGTTTACATTTGCTCTGTTCTGACTGGAATGATTTGAGCATGTTAGAAGCCGAATCAGGCTTAGGTTAAAACATGAAAGTTGTATAAAATGGTGTTAACTAGCTTCCTACAAAATTTCAGCTTGATCCGAGAGCTATAGCTTGTGATATGACCGAAATACCCTTGACTGTCCTTGAACCCTGTTCCGCGCCTAGATTTCTATTTTCATGGAAATTTCCATTTTTGACCATGAAAATGCATGATTTGGCTTTGTAGGTCTTCATAAGGAATGTAGGTATATGTCTTGGTTTCGAAACACCATAAGATTCATTCCAATCCAATAAGGGTAGCTTCAGTTATGGATATTGTGCCGAAAGGTGTTCAACGGAAATTTTATACGTTAACTGCGATCGTTGCGGAAAATGTACGCTTGAGGAAATGAATTCTGGTTTCTAGGGTTTAATTGGGGGTTTTTCTAATGGTGGCTCTTAAGCTTCTAATTAGCTTTGATTGAGGGATATTGTGGCCTAATTGGATATATTTTATTGCTTATTAATCGTATGTGTGATTGGTACTATATTGTAGGTTAAAAATGAAGCATTTATGGGGAAAAGCTGTCCGAACTTTGAGAATGTATGATTGCTTTGACTTTGTGATTTAGGGCTTGGACTCGGGCAAGATAATGACATATGATGGATGGTTTCTGAGCCGCGGAGGTGAGTGACCCTAAACTGTTTCCAAAGTACTTTTGAAATGTTTCTTGCATTATTTACTCGACTGCATATCATGTGTGCGCGCATGTGAGTTCATGACATGATTTGGCTTAAATGAGTTCTTGAGGAGTCTTGTGCGGAACACCAACGTCTCCACTCCTGTTTATTGTTCATGACATGATCTGGAGCACCAACGTTGCTCCCCCTTATTGTTTAACGTTAAGCAATCTATTTGAGCGTTGGGTGTTTAAGTACAATGATTTCACTGGCTCATAAGAGCAATAAACGTACATTTGATTACTGATTCATGACATCATTGAAATGAATGATTGTGAAATATATTTGATTACTGATTTTATTGGTTATTCACTGAGCTTTTAGCTCACCCCAAAACTATTTTATTCCCCTCCACAGGGCTCGAGGCGAAGGAAGGGCTTGTAGTACTCATTCATGTGATCGGATGGATTATCTCATGTATAGTTTCAATTTGGAATTCCTCTTGTATAACAGTTGGTATCAAGGATTGTATGAATGTTTGGAATCGATCGGATATATGTATATATTCCACGCTTGGGAACTAGTTTCCGCTTCGCTTATGATATGTCAATTTGTGGAACATCTGATGTATATTTGTAATATATCTTGTAATTTAATTGAGGACTTTAGTGAACGACAGAGTCCCGGCGAGAGTTGGGTAGGCAGTCCGCCGAACCCTTTTGTTTGCCTTAGGGGGAGGTGGGACTGTCGCAAGTGGTATTAGAGCTTAGGATTCCGATCTCTGTAGTGTATTCTATGCTAAAGTTTAGGATGCCAAACTGTGGGATTCTACTTGATTTGAAAGTTAAGCGATTAAGGGATAAAACCTATAGCTGCGATGTGTGGTCTCTGTACGGAGTGAACTTGAGCCAAGCGGTGTAATGGTTCTAATGTGAAATGTGTAAAGGACTAAGTGCTCTTCGGGAGCGTAAGTTGTGAATTATAAAGTGGTAACTGCAAGATATGACTTGATTAGTATAAGTTGGAATGTCGAGGACGATATTCTTTTAAGGAGGGGAGTTTGTGGCGCCCCGAAAGGATGAGTGTGAGAACCCGAAAATTTTTGTATATTTTCTAGACATTATTTTGTTTCCTTGTCTATAATTTTCTGCCTTTCTTCAATATATTAATTTCTTATACATTTTTATAAGGGAATATAGTTTTCAAATCATTTCCTTGGTACAGGTTAGTTCACGTTAAGTTTGAAGTGTATACCAGATATGGAACCCATTAGTGCGGTAAGTTCGATAAATTCGGCCAACTAGCTTAAGTTTTGTATATTGGGTTTAATTTATCAAATGTTAAGAGATAATTAGAGGTGACTTAGAAGGTTTAATCATGGAGAGACAAAAGGATAAGGTTTAAGCTAAAAGGTGACAAGTGTCACCATTCAATTCATCCTTGGACTTTTGACCAAGATATTTTTACTTTCTTAAAGCTAATTTTGGCCAATTTATTTCTTCATTTTTAGCTCCTTTGGCCAGCCCTCTCAACAAGAAAAGAAAAGAAAGCTCTCAACTTGTTTCTTCCATTTCTTGCCTTGATCTCACAAACCAACCATTAAAACTTTGATTTGCTCCATAAAAACCTTTCTCTTGGTAAGATTAAGATGAGTGGTGAAGTGGTTTGAGAAGCAAAGGTGCTAAGTTTCTTGTTGTCTTGAGGTTACAAGGTGAGTTGTTAAGAATCTTTCCCTTTAGCTTTGATAATGTTCAATTGGTGGCTTTATTGGTTTAATATAATGACATATGATGTGATTATGGTTTGTTTATGGTTGGAAGTGAAGGTTTGATGAATTTTGATTTATTATTGTTATTTTTCTGTTTTGTATGAGGATCATGGTTTGATCATGGTATGATGGCTGGTAATGGTGTAAAATGAAGCTTGTATATGTTAGTTGAAGTTGGTTGCGGAAAATTTCTGGTTTGATACGAAATTCCATGTTTAGGGTTTACATTTGCTTTGTTCTGACTGGATTTATTTGAGCATGTTAGAAGTCGAATCAGTCTTAGGTTAAAACATAAAAGTTGTATAAAATGGTGTTAACTAGCTTTCTACAAAATTTCAGCTCGATCGGAGCGCTGTAGCATGTGATATGTCCAAAATACCCTTGACTGTCCATGAACCCTGTTCCGCGCCTAGACTTCTCTTTTCGTGGAAATTTCCATTTTTGACCATGAAATTGCGTGATTTGTGTGACAGCCCTACCTTCCCCGAAAGCGTACCAAAGGAGTTAGCGGACTGCCTGCCCAGTTCTCGCCAGGACTATCGAGCAGTTAAATGAAATCGAAAACGTTCAAGAAGGAAATAGCGCGCTCAAACGATTCAAAGTCGCCAAACGGCAAAACGAAAATCGAAACCACAATGAATAGTGGTTGCCACGTCACCATCCAACTAGGAGCCAAACAAATACAGATATGGCCATATAACTCATGAAAACATTCCCAATCCAAATAGGACACATGAACAGGGTAACTAGTTTTATACACATACGTTTATAATTTACGAAACAAAAAGAAGATAATTAGATCAAAATACATTTAGGGTTTTCCAACTATCAAGGAGCTTTACAAAATATATTAAAACTAGGTCGACTCGTGCTTCAAAACATCTTAGCCTCAAAAGTGGTTCCCTGTAAGGAAAACAAAGATAACGGGAAGGAGGTGAGCTTACGCTCAATGAGGTACCAAAATAATAGCAAGTAAGAAAAGTGGAACTTCATATTCAATTGGCCACATATGCGAATCAAATAAAGAAATGAACAAACACCGTAGACAGAAAGGATACGGGTGGCTCTCAGGAGCCAAATTCCCATTTGCTTCACCGAAACTTGATCGAAATAATAGTTGACACTCCGTCAACGTTAAAGAAGTAACCAATACCATGGACTCCACTTTCTCCGATTCCTTCCACCTCACATACCCCTACCGGGCCCGAACTCCAATCAGTTCAGAAATGGTAATACTCGAGTATACCGAAATCAAGGGTCTCAATACCTAAAGATCCCAAAACAGACTACCGTGGTTCGTTATCTAATCGACCAGGCCCTTGCCGGCCCAACTCGAGTAACTAGCCACAGGTGTTGGGCTCAGAGGTCATAGAAAAGTCGTTGGATACAAGCTTCCAAATGACGTCCGAACAGATACAGATAACAGATACAAGATAACAGATACAGATAACAGATTCAGACTCGCACCAAAAATTGGCATATGAACAGACAAGAGAACGAGTGTGATAAAGTACACCCTCGTCTCAAACAAAATAAACAGATAGTGTCGTCATTTAAATCGCAGATTACAGACGTAGAAACTAGGTTAAATAGCAAATGAGGGGAGTCGTACACTCACCGGTTCACGTAAAGATACTTCCAAAAGTTTTCACGCCAGTGTGGCTTTAGTCGCCAAGAAACCCTAAAATAATCGAAGTAAAACAATTGAAAGTTCCATATCCAAAATCGAGTAAATGAAATGTACAAGTGAGGCCCGACTACTGGTCGTATGCCTCGCCAAATACTTACTAATGCAAGAGTGCAAAACATGATTTTTTGGGAACGAAAAGGTAACAAAAGGACCTAGGGCTTGAGCGACCCAAAAGAGCTTCAATTCTATCAAAAGGCAATTCAAACTTAAAGGAACCAAACGGCCTAGAAAATTGGACAGCACCTTCCCTAAATTTGCTTACTTTTCCAGCCATCAAGACTTTCTTTTTTTTTCCTCAATCACTCCCAAAGTCACACACAAAATAATTTCATTCAATAGCCATTCAATAGGCTCCAAGTAGTACAAGTACAATTCAAGCTAGGGAAAAGTCCGGAAATGAAGTTAAACTTTAAATCCTAAAAACAGTTTTTTGACATCATTTTGCGGTTTTGGCACCATCGGTACTACAATTATCGGATAGAGGTGCAAGATACACCGTTTCGAAGCTAACAGATAGGGCTACAATGTTACAGAAGATCACTCAGACCAGTTCATAGTGCAACTAGGTCAAAAATTCAGTATACTAAACCAGAACCGCAAAAATAGGTGAACAAACTGCATTCTGGTTAACGAACTGTAATTCAGTCTACCTAACTCCAAATCAAGTGATTCTAAAGCCATCCGAAAGCTAAGACATCAGGCTACATTTCATCACAAGACCTCAACAACCAAATCAGTCATATTCCCAATCAAATTAGCCAATTACAGAAGCAATTCTCAAGTTCGGGTAGAAACAGGGCAGCAAGGGTATTTCGGTCTTTTCACAAGTTACGCTACTCCAATTGGCCTAAACTTTTACAGGAATCTCTAAAATGTCATTCCCTACAACTTTCATGTTTTAACCCAAGGCTAATTCGGCCTCTAACTATGATGAACAGTGCCAGGCAGAAATAAGAGGAATGAAACCCTAACTTTCAAATTTGCTTTCCAAAACAGAAATTTTCTGCAATTAGCTACCATTCACACACCAAGGCTTCATTCTAGATCATTTCCAATCATCATACATGGCCACAGCACATGAATCATATAAAACAGAAAAATTATGCATAAAATAAAAAATCCATCAAACACCACCAAAAGTCATGAAATACTCCACAAAATTTCATCTTCACCTACTAATTTCACCTCATAACCAACAAGGAAACAATTTCTTAACCACTTACCTTACAAACACTAGATACAAGGTAGATGAGAGTCTTTCCCTCCAAACAAAAACCACCATGCACTTCAATCACTCCTAGCAAGTAAGTTTTATGGAGGAATTTGAGAAATAAACGGTTGGATTTCAAAATTTGGGCAAGAAAAGGAAGCAAAAGTTGAAGAGTTTTCTCTTGTTTCTCTCCAAGAGTGGCCGGCCAAAAGGATGAAAATGGAAGCTTATTTTTGGTCAAAATTGGTTTAGTAAAGGTAAAGAAAGACTAGTCAAATGCCAAGCTCCAATCACAATGCAACATGTGTCCATCTCAAGCTTATCTCATTTCCTTTGTCTTGCAAGAATTAATGAACTAGCCAAACCCCTAATTATCTCATAACACCATGTAATATAATCCATGTATACAAAGCTGCTCCAAATGAACAACATTTACCGCACTTAACGCATTAGTGGGTCCCACGTCTGGTATACGCTCTTAATTTCTCAAAAACTAACCAATACTAGAAAAATCATTTAAAAACTAACTTTACTCATAAAAATTATTTTTAAAATTTTTCGAATAAAGAAAATATGGAAAACGTGCAATTAAAAGAAAATAAAACCCTAGAAATTAAGAAAATTACGGGTCCTCACAATTTGGCTTTGGAGGTCTTCATAAGGAATGTAGGTATATGTCTTGGCTTCGAAACGCCATAAGATTCGTTCCAATCCAATAAGGGTAGCTTCAGTTATGGATATTGTGCCGAAAGGTGTTAAACGGAACTTTTATACGTTAACTGCGATCGTTGAGGAAAATTTACGCTTGAGGGAATGAATTCTGGTTTCTAGGGTTTAATTGGGGGTTTTTCTAATGGTGGCTCTTAAGCTTCTAATTAGCTTTGATTGAGGGATATTGTGGCCTAATTGGATATATTTTATTGCTTATTAATCGTATGTGTGATTGGTAATATATTGTAGGTTGGAAATGAAGCATTTATGGGGAAATGCTGTCCGAACTTTGAGAATGTATGATTGCTTTGAGTTTGTGATTTAGGGCTTGGACTCGGGCAAGATAATGACATATGATGGATGGTTTCTGAGCCGTGGAGGTGAGTGACCCTAAACTGTTTCCAAAGTACTTTTGAAATGTTTCTTGCATTATTTACTCGACTGCATATCATGTGTGCGCGCATGTGAGTTCATGACATGATTTGGCTTAAATGAGTTCTTGGGGAGTCTTGTGCTGAACACCAAGGTCTCCACTCCTGTTTATTGTTCATGATATGATCTGGAGCACCAACGTTGCTCCCCCTTATTGTTTAACGTTAAGTAATCTATTTGAGCGTTGGGTGTTTAAGTACAATGATTTCACTGGCTCATGAGAGCAATAAACGTACATTTGATTACTGATTCATGACATCATTGAAATGAACGATTGTGAAATATATTTGATTACTGATTTTATTGATTACTCACTGAGCTTTTAGCTCATCCCAAAACTATTTTATTCCCCTCCACAGGGCTCGAGGCGAAGGAAGGGCTTGTAGTACTCATTCATGTGATCGGATGGATTATCTCATGTATAGTTTGAAATTGGAATTCCTCTTGTATAGTAGTTGGTATCAAGGATTGTATGAATGTTTGGAATCGATCGGATGTATGTACACATTCCACGCTTGGGAACTAGTTTCTGCTTCGCTTATGATATGTAAATTTGTGGAACATCTGATGTATATTTGAGATATATCTTGTAATTTAATTGAGGACTTTGGTGAACGACTGAGTTCCGGCGAGAGCTGGGTAGGCGGTCCTCCGAACCCTTTGGTTCGCCTTAGGGGGAGGTGGGGCTGTCATACCAGTCACATAATCAATTTAAACAAGGACATTGATAATGTAATAACAAGTAATCCAGGAAACATTTACAATATGAAGCAATGATAACACATTCATTAAAAGGATACATGCTCACATGGAACCTTTTGTTCTTTCATTCACCTTTCATTTCCTTATTCCTCCAATCATTTTAAAATACATTTTGTAAGTGAAAACCCCTCCATTGACATTGTCACTCGTTCATTCATTTCATTCTTCCCCCTTTTGGACATTGGCCAGATTCCACCTGACAATGTGGTAATACTCGAGTATACCAAACTTTCACCAAGGGTCACCAAATCGCCCGACCAAGTCCGCTTCTGGCTCGAGTCAACCGGCAACGAAGGGCAAGGGCTCAGTTCAACCAAAAGGCTTATATTCATGCACAACTAACATTTAAATCACTTAAACATTGAAAATTTCATATTTCATTTGTGACGCCCCGAATGAATGAGTGTGAGAAACCGAAAATTTTTATATATTTTCTAGACATTATTTTGTTTCCTTGTTTATAATTTTATGCCTTTCTTCAATATATTAATTTCCTATACATTTTTATAAGGGAATATAGTTTTCAAATCATTTTCTTGATACAAGTTAGTCCACATTATGTTTGAAGTGTATTATGGATGTGGGACCCGCTAGTGCGGTAAATGCGATATATTTTTGACAACTTGTTGGAGTTTCGTATTAAGTGATGTTATTTTACAAGGTGCTAAAAGATAATTAGAGGTTACTTAGATGGTTAATCTTGGAGAGACAAAGGGATAAGAATAAACTTAAGAAGGGCCAAGTGTCGCGATCCGATTGGAAGTTGACTTGCCTAACTTTTATTTAACTTTCCTAAACTCCAATTTTGACCAACATTTTCTCTTTTCTTTACCCTTCTTGGCTGAGACATGTAGAGAGAAAAGAGAGGAAAAACCTTCATCTTGTTACTTCAATTCTTGTCCAAATCTTGAATTCCAACCGATTAAATTGCAAACCACTCCATAAAATTTGCTAGCTAGGGAAGGTTAAAGGTGTTGGTGGAGTTGTTTTGGAGGAGGAAAGATTAAGCACCTACCTTTCTTGTGGTTTTAAGGTATTTTGCCAAGAACATCCTCTTTACTTCAATTCATTGCTTATTAGTGGTTTTTAGTTGTTTTAGATGTTGTTTTGCGGAAGATTTGGTGATTTCTATGGTGGTTTGAGAAAATTCCAGATTTTAGGAAATCTTGTTTTCAGTTCTGTCCGTTTCTGTTTGCCTATGTTAAAGGGCGAATTAGGCTTAGTACAAAACATGAAAGTTGTAGAGAATGATATTTTATAGTTACCCACAAAATTTCAGCTCAATTGGAGCAACGTAGCCTGTGAGAAGACCGAAATACCCCTACTGCCCTGTTTCTGTCCGAAACTGATAATCAGCTTATGTAATTGGTTATTTTGACCAAGAATATTACTAAATTGGTTGTTGATGTCTTCTTAAGAATTATAGACTTATATCTTAGTTTTCAAATGGCTTTGGAATTACCTGAATTAGAGTTGTGTTTGCTGAGATATGAGTGAATGAATCAGGACTGCTAGTTGAATTTCACAGTGAGCTTCGAACTGGAAAATCTGGAGTTGTTTTGGTAAATTTGACCTAGTTAGGGTGAGAACTGGACTAAGTGGTCTTCATGAAAGTTGTAGGTCTTTGTCTTAGCTTCGAAATGGTATAAGTTGTATTCCAATCTGATAAGGGTAGCTTCACTTATGGATATTGTACCGAAAGGTGTTAAACGGAACTTTTATATGTTAACTGCGATCGTTGCGGAAAAGTTACGCTTCAGGGAATAAATTCCGGTTTCTAGGGTATAATTGGGGGTTTTTCTAATGGTGGCTCTTAAGCTTCTAATTAGCTTTGATTGAGGGATATTGTGGCCGAATTGGATATATTTTATTGCTTATTAATCGTATGTGTGATTGGTAATATATTGTAGGTTGGAAATGAAGTATTTATGGGGAAATGCTGTCCGAACTTTGAGAATGTATGATTGCTTTGAGTTTATGATTTAGGGCTTGGACTCGAGCAAGATAATGATATATGATGGATGGTTTCTGAGCCGTGGATGTGAGTGACCCTAAATTGTTTCCAAAGTTACTTTTGAACGTTTTCTTGCATTATTTACTCGATTTCATATCATGAGTGTTTGCATGTGGTCCATGACATGTTTTGGCTCAAATGAGTGCTTTGAATTCGTGTGCTGGACACCAACGTCTCCACCACTTCAATGGGTTCATGACCTTATCTGGAGCACCAACGTTGCTCTCTCTTACTGTTAAACGTTAAAGGATCTATTTGAGCGTTGGGTGTTTAAGTGCAATGATTTCACTGGCTCACGAAAGCAATAAACGGATATTTGATTACTAAATCATGACATCATTGAAATGCATTATTGGGAAATATATTTGAGTACTGATTTTACTGGTTATTCACTGAGCTTTTAACTCACCCCAAAACTATTTTATTCCCCTCCACAGGGCATGTGGCGAAGGAAGGCTTGTAGTACTTATTCACGTGACTGGATGGCATATATCTTGTACAGTTTGGATTTGGAATTATTTTATGTATAGTTGGGAATTGTTTCCGCTTCGCTTATGACGTGTAATTATTGGAGAATTTGATGTATATAGGAGTTTTATCTTGTAATTTATTTGAGGAATGTAGTGATCGACTGAGTCCCGGCGATAGTTGGGCAGGCGGCCCGCCGAACCCTCTGGTTCGCCTTAGGGGGAGGTGGGGCTGTCACAGTTGGTATCAGAGCTTAGGTTTCAGATTCCTGTACTGTATCGTAGGCTTGAAGTTTAGGATGCCGGACTGTGGGTTTGGTTTGAAATATCAAAGATTCTTGCAGGATGTCTTGACTTGATTGGTACAAGATGGAATGTTGAGGACGACATTCTTTTAAGGAGGGGAGTTTGTGACCCTCCGAACGAATGAGTGTGAGAAACCGAAAGTTTTTATATATTTTCTGGACATTATTTTGTTTCCTTGTTTATAATTTTATGCCTTTCTTCAATAAATTAATTTCCTATACATTTTTATAAGGGAATATAGTTTTCAAATCATTTTCTTGATACAAGTTAGTCCACGTTAAGTTTGAAGTGTATTTTGGACGTGGGAACCGCTAGTGCGGTAAATGCGATATATTTTTGACAACTTGTTGGAGTTTCGTATTAAGTGATGTTATTTTACAATGTGCTAAGAGATAATTAGAGATTACTTAGATGGTTAATCTTGGAGAGACAAAGGGATAAGAATAAACTTAAGAAGGGCCAAGTGTCGCGATCCGATTGGAAGTTGACTTGCCTAACTTTTATTTAACTTTCCTAAACTCCAATTTTGACCAACATTTTTTCATTTCATTACCCTTCTTGGCTGAGACATGTAGAGAGAAAAGAGAGGAAAAACCTTCATCTTGTTACTTCAATTCTTGTCCAAATCTTGAGTTCCAACCGATTAAATTGCAAACCACTCCATAAAACTTGCTAGCTAAGGAAGGTTAAAGGTGTTGGTGGAGTTGTTTTGGAGGAGGAAAGATTAAGCTCCTACCTTTCTTGTGGTTTTAAGGTATTTTGCCAAGAACATCCTCTTTACTTCAATTCATTGCTTATTAGTGGTTTTTAGTTGTTTTAGATGTTGTTTTGTGGAAGATTTGGTGATTTCTATGGTGGTTTGAGAAAATTCCAGATTTTAGGAAATCTTGTTTTTAGTTCTGCCCGTTTCTGTTTGCCTATGTTAGAGGCTGAATTAGACTTAGCACAAAACATGAAAGTTATATAGAATGATGTTTTATAGTTGCCTACAAAATTTCAGCTCAATCGGAGCAACGTAGCCTATGAAAAGACGGAAATACCCCTACTGCCCTGTTTCTGTCCGAAACTGATAATCAGCTTATGTAATTGGTTATTTTGACCAGGAATATTACTGAATTGGTTGTTGATATCTTCTTAAGAATTATAGCCTTGTATCTTAGCTTTCAAATGGCTTTGGAATTAACGGAATTGGAGTTGTGTGTGCTGAGATATGAGTGAATGAATCAGGACTGCTAGTTGAATTTCACAGTGAGCTTCGAACTGGAAAATCTGGAGTTGTTTTGATAAATTTGACCTAGTTAGGTTGAGAACTGGACTGAGTGATCTTCATGAAAGTTGTAGGTCTTTATCTTAGCTTCGAAATGGTATAAGTTTCATTCCAATCCGATAAGGATAGCTTCACTTATAGATATTGTGCCGAAAGATGTTAAACGGAACTTTTATACGTTAACTGCGATTGTTGCGGAAAAGTTACGCTTGAGGGAATAAATTCTGGTTTCTAGAGTTTAATTGGGGGTTTTTCTAATGGTGGCTCTTAAGCTTCTAATTAGCTTTGATTGAGGGATATTATGGCCTAATTGGATATATTTTATTGCTTATTAACCATATGTGTGATTGGTAATATATTGTAGGTTGGAAATGAAGTATTTATGGGGAAATGCTGTCCGAACTTTGAGAATGTATGATTGTTTTGGGTTATGATTTAGGGCTTGGACTCAGGCAAGTTAATGATATACGATGGATGGTTTCTGAGCCGTTGAGGTGAGTGACCCTAAAACGTTTCCAAAGTTAGTTTTGAACGTTTTCTTGCATTATTTACTCGATTTCATATCATGAGTGTTTGCATGTGGTCCATGACATGTTTTGGCTCAAATGAATGCTTGGAATTCGTGTGCTGGACACCAACATCTCCACCACTTCAATGAGTTCATGACATTATCTAGAGCACCAACGTTGCTCCCTCTTACTGTTAAACGTTAAAGGATCTATTTGAGCGTTGGGTGTTTAAGTGCAATGATTTCACTGGCTCATGAGAGCAATAAACAGATATTTGATTACTGAATCATGACATCATCGAAATGCATTATTGGGAAATATATTTGAATACTGATTTTATTGGTTACTCACTGAGCTTTTAGCTCACCCCAAAACTATTTTATTCCCCTCCACAGGGCTCGTGGCGAAGGAAGGCTTGTAGTACTTATTCACGTGACTGGATGGCATATATCTTGTACAGTTTGGATTTGGAATTATTTTATGTATAGTTGGGAATTGTTTCCGCTTCACTTATGACATGTAATTATTGGAGAATTTGATGTATATAGGAGATTTATCTTGTAATTTATTTGAGGAATGTAGTAATCGACTGAGTCCCGGCGAGAGTTGGGTAGGCGGCCCGCCGAACCCTCTGGTTCACCTTAGGAGGAGGTAGGGCTGTCACATCATTTAGGTCGAGTGCGATAAAGTACACACTCACCTAGCAAAATTCATTTTTAACAAACATTATCATTTAATCAAATATCCACAAAAAATCATATAGTTAATGGAAACATAACAAACAAAGAACGCTCACCTATTTAAGCAAAAGAACGTCCAAAGTATTCTTCCGGGTATTACCTTCAATCACCAATAAACCCTAAGATTAATCAAGAGAAAATATTACAGTTAAACCATTCAAAGTTTAGGTGAACCAAAGAAAATCCAAATAACTACTAGTACGAAGTATAAATATGGTTTTAGAAGTGAAAAGAATACATTTAAACCAAAGGACATGAGTCAAATATTTGTAAAACTTATGCTCGCTCGTAAAACTTTGAAATTTCTATTTGAGTCGAAATGACAAAGAAAACGTATTTCTATTAGTCATAAATTTCAATTTTTCAAAGGTAAAAGTTTCGGCCGAATTCCAACTTATAAGCCTCTATTGAAGAAGGCTTGAATACCTCAGATGATTCAAATTAGTTTCATCCTCAACCCTTACTCAAGTTGCGAGTACATCTACCTCGCCCTCGAGTGCAAATTTGGGCAGCACGCCCTTTGTATTTACCTATTTTCCAACCATTTATGGCTTCATTCTTTTCCTCAATCAATCCCAAAGTCACACACAGATAATCTCATTACAATAGCCGTTCAATAGGCTAAAAGTCAATCAATTACAAAACCAAATAGAAAAGTGACCGGAAATAAGATTTAAGGTGAAGAACAAGACGATAGGTTTGACGTCTCTTAGCATATCGGTCACAACCGAAGCTACGGTTATCGGATTGGGATAACATTTATACCATTTTGAAACTAAGCCAAAGGGTTACAACTTTGATGAAGACAACTCAACCCAATTCATAGTGTATCTAGGTCAAATTTACAAGTTACAGAACCAGAATTTCACCATCAGGCTGGTTAACAGCACTGTGTTCAAATGACAATAACTCAGGCTACACAATTCCGTTTGAGGTGTTTTCAATTGCGTTGGAAAGCTGAAACATAGGGTAAAAGTTTTGTGTTTTGACAAAAGGCTAATTTGATAAGGATCAAGGTGAAAAATGCAGCCAGAATGAGGAAATGTCAAAACTGTCCACAAAACTATACCTATGGCAGCAAGGGTAATTTTGTCATTTCATATGCTACAGTACTCAGATTGAGCTGAAATTTTACAGGAAGTTATAAAACATCATTTCCTACAAATTTTATATTTTAACCTAAGGTAGATTTAGCATCCATCATGGCTGAATGAAACTGGGCAGAACAGGGGAATACAAAACTGAAAAACTGGAATTCATGCATTCAAGTGCTAATCTTCACAATTCTAGCTTGAAACACTACTTCACCTCCTTATCTAAGCTTATTCACATCATATTCTAGATAAATAACACTAATAAAAATAGAAAATTTCAAACCGTAGCTGAAAATTATAAGTTAATAAGCAAAACCATGAAATCTTCCATACATTCCACCACAATCAAGCCATGCTTTGCTTAAATTGCAAAATAAGAAAGAAACAAGGGAGGTTTCTAGTATAATACCTCAAAATCTCCAAAATAATTTATGATACGAGAACTTTCTTCCTCCCAAAAGTTCCACCAAGCTCATCTCCAAGCTTTCCCAAAGATTGATTGGGGTAGAATCAAGTTTTATGGTAATTTTCTCAAGAATCAAGCAAGCTCTCAAGTTGGTAAAAATGGAAAGTTTTCTCTCTTCTCTTTTTCCTCTCCTAAGTCATGACCAAGCATGAAGAAAATGAGGTGTTTTTGGTTCAATTTTATAAGATAAAGACTAAGGATAGTCTTGGTCAAGACCTTGGTTGGATAATGGTGGCTGACTTAAGGGTTAATTAAGAGCTAATTAACTGAACTAAAACGAGGAGATTAAGGTAATAAAGTAGTATTCAAGTGATGCACTCAATCGGTAACGAACGGTACACATCGGTTCAACCCGTTTTTCCTTATTTCGCACGTACTCGGGTTTTCACATATAATTCACTAACTTATTATTATCACTTCTAATCACACACTTAATATCATCTAAAACTCACTCTTAATCACTAAATTTGATACACACTCCATACCGAATAATTACACTACGAAAAGGCGTAAAAACCCTAATTTGCGATAACTTGAAAACTAAAGGAAAAACCCTTAATTCTATGTTCATTTGCACTTATTGTGGGGTAAATGAGTAGTAAGGCTATTCTAAAGTAATAAATTTCAAATAAAAGGGAATTTTTAGAAAAATATAAGGAAATTTTTCCAGTCATCACATGAACTAAGGCTTGAAGTGACTCCTTGAATCTCTTAGCTCGTGCTCGTGTCACTGGGCCTTGGGGCACCTTCACATGGTCTACATGAACACCAAGGGCCTCTTGCCCAACCGCATCAGACACTCACCACTAGCCAAGGGCAAAATAAGAGTGAAGCGAGAAATCAGATGAGCTCTTCGGCGTCTTCATGACCACCTGAGCATGTACAATCATAATTACCTAAGTGCTCGACCAAGGTTACAAAGAAAGACATTTCCTCGCTACCCTTTCTCTAGATCACTAGTTCGAGTCAAGTCAAAAGAAACATTTCTCGCTGAAACGTTAAAATAATGCTTAAAGAGAGCTCAAAGGTCATTTTTTTATTCAAGTCGTGGTAAGTAATCTCATATCCAAGAGAAAGCACCATTTTCACTTTTAGAATGAAAATCGAGGAAAAAGGTAAATGGTTTTTATTTCCTAAAATTTTAAGTTTCATGTCTAAACCTAAAAGGTAAGTGTGAGGACTCGCAAATTTAACTATTTTAAACTCTTATTATTAGCTTATTTAAATATCTAATTGCCCGTTTTCCCCGAATATTTCATTTCAATCTTTTTAGATCCAATTACATGGAGCTATGGCTTATGTGTATTTTTAAAATGACTTGTTTAAAAATTTAATTTTTGAAAGCTCGTTTAGAGTGAGTAGTGGATGCGCGGTTGGAGACAATAATCGAATTGAGGATACAATAAGCTTGGAAAATTGGAGACTTATACATTAATCTTGAAATAGGTATTTTTTTTTGTGTTTAAGTGCTCAAGTGTTAGTTAGTTATACTATCGTCATAAGAATTTATTAGAAATTTCACTTTATCTCGCATAAATTGGAAGTACGCGCGATTAATTGAGGGACTTTAGACCTTTATTTTTAGACTACTAAGAGTGAATAATAATAGTAGAGATGGAAGTGCAATAGAGGTTTAGTGCACTAGTGAAACAAATTCGAGAGGAATCGAGCATGAAACGTGCGCGTGCGCGAGCGGAGGAAGGGTTGACATTTGAACACTTTTGAGCCACACACTTAAGCTTCTCAAGGAAGCTTCATTTTCATCAAACACACTCTCTCTCTTGCTCTTGCTGGTTGGCAGACTCAAGGAGGAAAAACAACCCAAATTCTTCGTCATTTCTTGCTTCATTTCTTCATCAAATCACCTCAAAAATTTACTACAACTTGCAAACCACTTGGAGATCAACTTAAGCTAGGCAAGGAGCTTGTTTCTCATGGTTTTCTTGGCCTTAAGGTGACCAAAAATTTATTCTCTAGCCATCTAAGGAGGTAAATGATGATCAACCTCTTGAATCTTGGTTTATATAAGTTGTATTGTACTTGTGAGCTCATAGATTCATATGGGTAGCTTTATATTGTGGGAAATCTTGTGAGTGGGCTCTATGAAACCCACAATGGCTTGATGAGCTGATTTGATGAGATTTGATATTATTTATGTTAGATTAGTTCTTAATCTAGTGAAAATAAGTTGTGTTGTGAAAGAAAACTCAAAGGAAGTGAGACGAGCAAAAGTGATGATTCTGCCCCTGTTTTGCCGTGACCATTAGTGCGCTTTTATGTAGTTCAATTGACTTGATTTTGATATAAACATGTTGTGTGGGTTGTGTGGAAAGGTTCCACCAAAAATCATCCAAATTGGTCGGGCAAAAGTTAAGATTTCGAAAATATAGCAAAACTGAAAACGTAACCAGAGCCTTTCTGGCAATGGTATTGTTTCGGCCATAACCTTTTGCTCCGACGTCGAAATCGAGTGCCGTTTGTGGCATTAGAAACTAGACACTTCTAGTTTTCCAACGGTATGAAATGAATGCCCTGATTAAACCTGAGTGAGCTGTACGAACCTTGTAAAATGGCCTATTTTGTTTCTCATATGTACTGGAAGCCCTGTTTTGAGCTGCGACTTGATGCTCAAATATAAGCAAGTCGTGGACAGAATTTTAAAATGATTTCTTCTGAGAAATTGTATCCTTATGAATGTAGTTTTCAACACCACCAACCACTCTCAATTCCAAGTTGAATTGAGTGATTTGTGGCCGGATTTTAGAGCTGTCTTTGTGAAAGAAAACCTAATTTTAGACTGATTTATAGCTAATCTTGATTTGGGACTTGTTATTCGAAATCCTTGGTATTAACCCCCTACCAAACATATTTTGGATGTTTCCTAGACTTTGTCTTCATAAATGAATCATGTTCGAGGAATTTTCATTGGCCAAATGTTTGAGAAAAGAAAAACGAAAGTGCAAGGCAGATTTACCTTAGCAAATTGTGGAACTTTAATGGTATTTTTAACCGACTTCCCGAATGCATTTTTACATGAAATTTGACAGAGGAATAGCCCTTATATATTAGTGTAATAATACCAAATTTGGTGCCATTCCGAGTCTATTTCGATGCTTAACCAAAGATTCAAAATATATGTTTTTAACCTGGAAATAGTCGAACCGTCCCAACTTTTGGGTAATTTTGAGCTGCCATATCTTGGTGCTCAAAACTCCAATTCTTGTTTCTCTTTTTTTTTTTTTAAACTTTGATTGTAACTCTAATTGAGTTCCAAATTTCAGAGGCTAGTTCGCATTGTGTGAATTTTACCGAATTTTCAAAGTTGGCCAAAAACCAACCCCAAAACTGTCTTGATAGCCAAAACAGCGACTTGAAGACAAATTTTGAATGTCTTCCATTTGGAATCATGGAAATGTGTCCTCTAGAAACTTTTAGTACTTTGGAAGTAGTTTCCAACGGTACCAAGGTTTCCAATTTTGGACTTACAGAGAGTGAGAGACGATTTTTCAAAGATCGCTCAATAAATCTGAAATTTCCGAACTTAAAGGAAATTGAAGGTTACGAACTCTCTATTTTCCTTCGATATTGCTAGACCGTTCTACACTTGATTTCAAAGATGAAAATCAAATTTCGCTTATGTTTTAAAACTCCATTTTTGAACCTCGATTTACGAGTAATTAAGGCTCTCTTTTACGACATTTTCTTAATGTTTTACAAGAGTACAACTAATTTTGGCCCCAATTTACTTATCGTCTCAATAGGAGGAATCATTTGTGAATTTTCTTCAAATTAATGTCCTTTTACGCAAGGGAATTTTACCAATTTTGATAAAATGGCCAAAAAGTGATTATTAGATGCTCATATTCCAAAAATCACTCTTATGAAGACGATCGGATCCTACCTTACCTTGTGCACTACCCCTTTGGATGGTACAAAATGTAAACGTGCAAGTCTCTTTGGATTAAGTATCCGAGACACAAGGTGGTTTATTCCTGACACGGGATCCCCTAAATGGCATTCCCTTTCTAGGGTTATGCATGATGCCATTTATTAAAGAAATGTAAATATGTGACAAATATGGTCTAAAGGACATAAACAATGCATCGGGGGGAAAAGGTCTAAAATGAAATGTACTTATTGAAAATTAAGTGTAATAACTGAAATTTCAACATGTGAGATATCTAGTGGGTAAGTTACTAAAAGAGTGCCAAAAAGGCCTCTTATTGCTAGGACACATGAATGCAAGCCAAGAAAACAAAAGAATGGTTAGTACAATTGATAGTACACATAACATATTGGGAGCAATTAAGAAAAAGAAATACAATAAAACAAGTAAAAGGGGTGGAACCCCTTCCCTCGTGCCTAATGTGCCTAAAAGAGGGTGAGGCTGACTCTAACCTAGGAAAACGCTAACATGGATGCATGATGTTGGGGTTCACCAATGCGACTAAACTCGATAAGCTTTAAAAGGTCCCCAAGCCTTCAGACCTAAGGGAATGGGTCATCAATCCCAAGACCCTCGATCGGTGGCTCGAGCGATCCCCTAGGTATTGCTATGGGCGCAGAGCACACCATCCACATACCTAGAGAAACCATTCCTAGTCCTACAAGGCGGTGTGGGAAAGAGCCCACGAAAATAAAATAAAATGGGATAGCAGTAAGTAAACGTGCACGTATGACGTGTTCCCTATTTTGAGGAAAAGGGTTGAGAACCAACGCGAGGCTCTAAAGGTGACGCACACCCCCCCCAAATGCAATGCAAGCGCGAGATACAACAAGTACAACATACATCCAATCAACCAATCATACATATGCAAGTGAGGGAATAGTTTGATACGCGCGCGAGGCAAAAAGTCCTAAAATGCAAAATGCAACCCTAATATCCAAATGCTATGCATAAAAAGGGTAGAAAAGGGAAAAGAATAACCAAATCAAATGCTTGGACCCACTTAGGAAATCCCCAGTGGAGTCGCCAACTGTCGCGCCCCACTTTTTGATGTTGGTGTGTGTGAAAGTAGTGTGTATGTGAACGTGTGTGAAAAAATGAAAATAAAAGGCCGTGGGACTTGAAAATGCGACGATTCGGCCAAATAAAGTTCAAAAAGGGTTTTGGATGAAAAAATGGAGTCGCCACTTGGTACGGAGTTAGGGTGTACCAAGTGTCGCGCCCCATTTTTTTGATAAATAAAATAAATGGTTTGAGAAAGATGTTTTTCATTCAATTGTGATTGGAAAATGATTTTTTGATTTAAAAGAAAAATGGGTCTAAATGGGGGTTTGAAAATGCGACGATTTGACCCAAGATTATAGTTTAAAAAGGGTTTTTGAAAAAATGGGAGTCGCCACTTGGTAATGAGTTAAGGTGTACCAAGTCACCTAAAAATGAATTTTTAAAGGAAAAATAGGAAAAAGTAGTAAGAAACCCCTTTTAAACGACTCCTAATCCACGTAAACCAAAGAAAAAGGTTCGGGAGTCACATTTGACAAAGGGGAAGGCAAGGATAAAATCCAAGGCACCCCTTTGACCTAGCCAAGGCTAGTTGCATGATTTAATCAAAGATTTTCTTGTTTTAACCAAAGAATTTATTACATTTGGATGCACTACATGAATGCAAAAGAAAGGAAAAATGCAAACCTAAATTCTAAAATGTCTCTTGTAAGGTTTTTGGTCCCAACCACATGAATTGTGGCGGCCAATAAAGGAAAACCTTATAGAGGTCGATTAATGCAAATGATGGCTAAAGTGCAAGTGTGCAAGTGTATAAAAAGGTGCACGTGTGAATTTGTATGAAAAATCCAAGTGTTTGTGTGTGCAAGTGTATGAAAAGGTGCATGTGTGAAATTGTATGAAAAATCCAAGTGTTTGTGTGCAAGTGTATGAAATATAGTGATAAGTGCATATAGGTGTAATTAAGTGCAATTTTGTGAAGTAGAAATCAAAATGAACAATAAGGAAAGGAAAAGTGATGAGGAAATGTGAATTGAAAAATGAATAAGTGATAAAATGAGAATGAATGAACCTAAAGGAATGCATCAGGTCGGGTATGGGAATGACTCCTAACGTTTTCGACTTCGATTTTCCCTTTGATTAGAAAGCAAAACTAGCGTGCTAAGGCTATCGAGTAGCCACACTCGCTCGTTTCCCTTATCAAAAGGGGACTCTTCAGGCAAATGTACCCTAACTAGCATGAGATGCAAGACCTAAAGTGAGGGGAAAGGGGTTCGAGGATCATGCCAAATGATAAAACTAAGGAAAATGCGTGATATGTGGTGAACAAGCAAATGATGTACTAACGAGGGAAAATCCCTAAGGGTCTAGCGTTGGACTAACCCATTCTATGAATTCCGACTAGCGTTGGACTAGTGGGAACGATAAAAGAAGCCACAACTAGCGTTGGACTAGTGTGGTGACGTACATTCATCCATTCCATTCATCCACACTATAAAAAACGAGTAGACATGCGAATCACTTATAAGCACATAGCACATAACACTTAGCATGCTTGACTAGATGCAAGGACCTAATAACGCAAATTAACACTTAACACGTAGGCATGCAACCAAGCTAATGAACCTATTACATTCACTAACTAAAACAAAAAGGGAAAGGGAAAATGGACCAAATTGCTCGCCACAGCCCTATCTATTACAAGCCAAGAGGTGTACACATACCCCATTAAAAGAATAACTTAATGAAAACAAAAAGTAAATGACATAAGTAAAAGGAATTAAAGAAAAGCTAGGAAAGCAAAGTAGACATGCAATTCACTTAGCACATTGGATCACATAGGAGAGACAAAAAGATAAAAGAGATTATACCGCCCCCTTTGGAATGGTGTCCAAATGAAAGAAAAATGGCTTCAAAACAATAAAAAGGTCACGGTACCTCAAATAGTAAAGTATAGCAAAGTCACCAAATCTCTCCTAATTGCGATTTAAATGAAATCAAACAATACATAGTTTCCAATAAAGGAATCCACCAAGGACCCAAATGCAAGCATTAATCAACCATTCAAAGCCAAATGAAACATTTTAGAACTCAAAAGGTCCATGAGCATGAAAAAGTCAATTAATCAACTTATTTAGGGAAAGTAAGGAAAATGGGTCACCATAAGTTCATTTAGTCACAAGGTTCACAAATCCATGCATTAAGCACCACCTTAACAAAACATGGTCATTAATGAAAGCAAACAAGCAATCGAGTTGAAAAATTGAGGCTACCAAGGACTCAATTGTGAACATTAACCAAGCACTCAAGCCTAATTAAACATTTTTAGGAACTTCAAGGGCCCAAAAACAAAGAAAAGGTCAAGTAAAAGTTAAAATCCAACTACTTCTAGGACCAAATTGCAAGCTACTAGAACTTAATTGAGTCTTTGTAGCATTGCTGCAAAATTACAAGGACCAAATTGATTAGTTTTTTCAAATTCTGGGTCATAGTGCAACCAAGGGAGACTTGAAGGATCAAAGTGCAAATTCAGAAATTTATTTCATGCATGCAACGTGAACTAAAGCCTTCATTACTTCTGCAATTCTGGTTTCCTTTCCTACATGATGTGCCGTGCTTCATTTGTCAACAAAATGCATCACCAAAACAACGTTGAACCAAAATGAACCTCAAGATGCAACTCTAATCATTACCAAACTTAATGCCACACTTTTAATGCAACAAAACTTAGTTGATGACTGTCAAAGAGCAAGAAAAACAGCAAAAAAAAAAAAAAAAAAAAAATTGCCGCCAGAATTTTCTGCAAAGCTAGGAAGCTTGCTGCAATTTACGTTTCCAAATGCAGCTTTGCAACATGCCACTTCCAACCGAAAACAGCAGGCATCAACAAACATCAAGCTATCACAAAATCCAAGCCCCCCAACTCAAACACTAGCTCTTAACCCATGTAGTTAAACATAAATGATTGGATAGAAATGCAGCAAAAGATAGGATGGCACTAGCAGCAATTTTCCAGCCACGGCTTTCTTTCCATTTTTTATCATGCAGACCAGGTTTTTGATTCAAATGCACAGCTTTGATTTCAAAATCATAATCTTAAACTGAGTAACAAGACGTCATGATGATTACAATCCAAATGACCAGAAAAGATCATACAAAAATTCTGAGAGAGAAAACAAAACTGGTTCGACAAAGATGGTTGCAAATTTCAGCAAAGCATTCGAACATGATTCAGACACTTCAGTCCCCCAAACATGCATACCCAACACCAAATCATTCCATTCCTTCCCCCAACACTAGATTAGGACAACAACTGAAATGTAAAGACTCAACTAACCACTAAAGAGAAGGCAACACGGCAGAGAAATGGAAAAGAAATTCAGCAACCTTTCTTGCTGTGTTTTAGCAAGAGCGACTTTAAAATAATCTTGGCAACCTCAGCAATTGTTTCATGCAAAACTCATGCAACCACCGAAACATTCTCTGCAACAAACCATTACTAATGCAAGCTTTCTGAAATCAAGCAAACTGTCGGCAAGAAATTTCATGCAACACGTTTGAGCTAATGCCAACTAAACATGGAAGCCTGCTGTGGATTCATTTTCAAACTCAGGTTTCGGACCCAAATGCACAGCTTTGCTCGAAAATTTTTAACCAAAATCATAATTTGAAACTAAGCAACAAGACACCTAACTTTAACATCCAAACAAACAAGAAACACAGAAGGAACTGATGCAGTCACGAAGAAACTCCTGCACTTTGCAAATTCCAGCCACCATTCTTTCTTCAACATTTCCCTTTAAGCTAAAACACATTCATGCACCTAAAGCCTACAGATTTCACCCTTCCATCTCGAATATTGCAGCTCCTAGATTGGTTCTACCCAAGCGCAAACCGAAAAGAAATGAAATCCAAGCCACATCATACATCTGATTTTTTTAACTTCAAAAACTGTTGCCCAAGCTACGCAGGACAGAAAAAAGAAAGAGAAAAAAAAAACAATGGCAATGAATCATAAAAAAACAAACATGTCAAAGCTGTAGAACAGGCTCAAACAGACCAGCGGCAAGAGAAAAAGTTGGACAATTTATGCATCTCAACCAAACAACAAAGGCATGATATTGAGCAATCGAAAATCACAGAAATTGAACATTCAAGCAAGTAACTCTTCTGCATTTATTCTACTAGATTCACAGACCGCACAAACCCAACGCTGAACCAACCCAGTCAATAGCAATAGGAGGTGAAAAACTGCGAAACCTTGCTATGTTTTCAATCTCAGAAACATCACACAAGTCAAACAAGCATAACAGTCCCACTGTGAACCTTAAACCCAAAACCCAAACTTAAATCAACCTTCGGAAACGAAATGAAAGGCTGCTAAGGACAAAGAGCAACATATAGCTAAAAAGGCTCCAACCCACAAGTGAAGAACATAGTTTCTAATTATAAAGGATAAAAGTATTACCTTAGTCACCAAATGGGTCGTGGAAATGTCCGTGAAAGGATTCGGATGATTCTGCCAGCCTTTGAAGGATATCAACGGGAAGGCAGTGATGATGACACTGCACCGTTCTTGCAAATCCAAATTTCCTTTCTTCCTCGCGCTGCCGCCGCTCTTTGATCAACCATCAATCTCATCTACCTCTAGCCTTCCCTCTGCTCTCCCTCTTATTCTTGTCTCTGTTTCCCTCAGAACCTAGCCTTTTCCACTTAGCCGCCAACTCCAACTCTCTGGTTCTCTCTCTTTTCCCCTTTTCAACCATGCTCCCTTCAATGAAGTCCCGTAGCCCTCTGCCTTCCTCTACGCCGTATGCTCTCTCCCTACCCCAAAATCTAGCCGTCAGTTCTCATCCCCAGATTTGCAGCCGTCCCTTCCTAGACCTCTCAAACCCTAACCGTGCCTTACCCCTTGATCCCTCAACACCTCTCAGCCCCAAATATTCCAACAACTTCCTCCGTAGCCTTTTCTTTTCTCAGCTTGTTTTTTTTTTCTCCGTCCCCCCCAATCCCTTGCCTTGCGGCTGCCTGTTTTCTCTTCCCTTTTATATCCAGAAACCACAACCCTAAACCCTCAAACATTCCATCATATTTGCAGCTAAGGGCTGCACAGGTCCTCCTTTGCAAGCTGCAAAAATTGCAGCTTGCCGTGACTAGCACCGTTTTTTTTTTTTTTTTTTTTTTTTTTTTTTAGCTTTCAACTTAATAAATACAGAAATGATAAAATATAATAATAATAACAAATTGACAAAAACCAGGTAATAATAATAATAACAAAACAAAAATAATTTTAAACAAAAAACTAAACAAAAATGGCCATTTTTTTAATTTTTCATTTTTTATCATTTTCTTTTTCTCAAAATAACTTAATAAAAATAACTAGAGTGCCCAAAGATTGAATTTGAACGTATTTTGTGAACAATTTTCTTTTCTTTCCCTTTTTTTATGATTTTCCTTTTTTTTCTTTTTTTTTCTTTTTCCTTTTTTTTCCAAGAAAGCATTGAACTTAAATCAAAACAATTAAAACATATATTTTTTTTTTGAATGCTTTTTCTTTTCTTTTCGAGAAATTCTATACTAAAAACTTAAAAACAATAACAACATTAAAAACTAAAAAAAACTAAAACTAAAAAGTGAATAAAACAAGCACAAACTAAAAAAAATAAATAGTAAATGAAATTACACCAAAATTTGGTGTCTACAGTTTGCCCCTCTTTGTTTGAGTTTTGGAAAAACTTGAGACAAAGAAGTAGACACCAAATACTTACCTGCTTTGTTCGGTGGCAAACGTCACGAACGGTGGACGTTTTAGAAATAAGGACTGACCCCTTTTGGCAAAACTTTTAAAATGGAATTGACTTATACAGGAAATTTAAAGCGGGATTGACCCGAGCGAAATTTAAAGACGGGATTGGCCCAAACAGGAACTTAAAGCGGGACTGACCCGAACAGGAATTTAAAACGGGACTGACCCGAACATGGATTGAAAACGGGATTGACCCGGACAGGAATGTAAATGGGATAGACCCACGGAATAGACCTGAACAGAAATTTAAATGAGACTGACCCGAACATGAATTTAAACGGGTGAATTGAAGTGAAATGGAGTGTTGGTGGGATTGACCCATGTTAATTGATGATACAAGTGAAAGAAGTGAAATGAAGTGTTAACGGGACTGACTCATGTTTGTTAATAATGCAAATGAAATGCTCGCTAGTGGGACTGACCCACGGTTAATGGCGAATGAAAAGAAATGCTCACTAGTGGGACTAACCCACGGTTAATGGAGAAGAAAATGCTCACGGACGGGACAAACCCAGCTCCAATAGCAATGAGAATGAGATGCTTACTGACGGGACAAACCCAGTTCCCGTAGCAATAAAATGATTTTGATAATCGGACAGTGGGATAAAACCCGAGCCTGCCGAGGTCGGAGGGATAAAACCCGTGCCAAACGAAAATAAAAGCGGTCAGTGGGATAAAACCCGAGCCTGCCGAGGTCGGAGGGATAAAACCCGTGCCAAACGAAAATAAAAGCGGTCAGCGGGATAAAACCCGAGCCTGCCGAAGTCGGAGGGATAAAACCCGTGCCAAACGAAAATAAAAGCGGTCAGCGGGATAAAACCCGAGCCTGCCGAGGTCGGAGGGATAAAACCCGTGCCAAACGAAAATAAAAGCGGTCAGCGGGATAAAACCCGAGCCTGCCGAAGTCGGAGGGATAAAACCCGTGCCAAACGAAAATAAAAGCGGTCAGCGGGATAAAACCCGAGCCTGCCGAGATCGGAGGGATAAAACCCGTGCCAAACGAAAATAAAAGCGGTCAGCGGGATAAAACCCGAGCCTGCCGAGGTCGGAGGGATAAAACCCGTGCCAAACGAAAATAAAAGCGGTCAGTGGGATAAAACCCGAGCCTGCCGAGATCGGAGGGATAAAACCCGTGCCAAACGAAAATAAAAGCGGTCAGTGGGATAAAACCCGAGCCTGCCGAGGTCGGAGGGATAAAACCCGTGCCAAACGAAAATAAAAGCGGTCAGGGATAAAACCCGTGCCAAACGAAAATAAAAGCGGTCAGTGGGATAAAACCCGAGCCTGCCGAGGTCGGAGGGATAAAACCCGTGCCAAACGAAAATAAAAGCGGTCAGCGGGATAAAACCCGAGCCTGCCGAGATCGGAGGGATAAAACCCGTGCCAAACGAAAATAAAAGCGGTCAGCGGGATAAAACCCGAGCCTGCCGAGGTCGGAGGGATAAAACCCGTGCCAAACGAAAATAAAAGCGGTCAGCGGGATAAAACCCGAGCCTGCCGAGGTCGGAGGGATAAAACCCGTGCCAAACGAAAATAAAAGCGGTCAGTGGGATAAAACCCAAGCCTGCCGAGGTCGGAGGGATAAAACCCGTGCCAAACGAAAATAAAAGCGGTCAGCGGGATAAAACCCGAGCCTGCCGAGGTCGGAGGGATAAAACCCGTGCCAAACGAAAATAAAAGCGGTCAGCGGGATAAAACCCGAGCCTGCCGAGGTCGGACTTGATTTGATTTTTTGACTTTTCTGATGATGATTTTTGATGTTTGATTTGATTTGATTTGATTTTTGATTGATTTTATTTTTCTCAATAATAAATTTGCCCCAGTTGGATGAATTTTTTTGCAATTTGAGTCCATAGTTGATTCGATATCGCCATGTCGCTGCACCTTTTGATCAAATTTGATTGCAACTTTTTCAAATCTGCCCTTGTTCACCTGGGGACTCTTCCCGACACCAATTCCAGTGCGATGTGTGATTACTTTCATCTGTGCATGCAATTTTTCCTGTGAAAGAGAAAAAACAAAGAAATTGCCACCACCATTTGATCCTGTTTTCCTTCGAGAATCGTGTAAACATGAGTCTTTCAACGCCTTTATTAACTTTTGCTGCGACAGCCGATTGAGTTGGATTTCTCACCCTGAGGCTTTTCCGATTTTCAAACTGACCAGGTATGTGCTTTGCTATATTGTGAAGTCTGTGTAGCTGGCTTGGCTGAATTTCAACTGTTCCCAAAAGATGACTGAATCCAAGCATGCTTTTTGCAATAAACCACGGGGATTGTCATTCACCACAATTCAATGATAAAAAATGAGGCATGCAAGAAAATTCACATGTCATGTAAAAATGAATAGGCACAAGCATGCACACCTAACAGTTGTGCTTAAATTCTACAAAAATGCCATGAATGCAAGTAATTTGGAAAAAATGAGTTTCCTAAGAATGTATTTGCAAAAGAATGTTTTACAAAATGACACGGCTTTAGCCAACGGATGTCATATTTGAATCTCTGAATATCCTTGTTCTGGAATTCAATATTGGCAGAGGTATGACAAAAATGAGGAAAAATCCAAATGGACCAAACCACCAGTTGTTCCTCCTTGTGCTTGCTCATTGCAGAAATCCTACATTGGCGCCCTTTCGGGTCTTCACCAAGGTTGCCCCCACTCCTTTTCTTTTGTTTTGTTTTTGTTTTTGTTTTTGTTTTTCTCTTTTCCTTTTCTTTCTCCTTTTCTTTTGAGGTGCCCTTTCGGGTTTTCCCTTAAGGAACAATGGAAAAACTCAACCATAATCGACTCAAGAGTATGAACTGAAGATTGCTGACATCAGTAAAATGCGCTTCCCTTGTAAGATTAGGCGAAGGCATTATGGACATCACCTGCCAGTTGATTAGCAAAATCCCTAATAGAAATGCAGCAAGTGACGAAAGTCAGGACTTTTGGGCTTTTGTAATGAGGTTAGGTGGGGTGTTTTTCAAGAAAAGTTGAGGCTTGAAAGCAGGTCTGATGAAATGTGTGAAATAACCTGAAATTGCATCATTTTGAAATTATCTCCAATTTTTGAACGAAACCGAGGAAAATTTGCCCCAGTTTGATTGGATTTTTCTTTCTTTGTATTTTTCATTGCATTTTCTTCTCTTTTGCATTTTTCTTCAAAACTAAATTTGCCCCAGTGTGGGGTTCTTTCTTCCTTTTCATCTCTCTTTCAAAACAAATTTGCCCCAGTATGGGGTTCTTTCTTTTCCTCAGATCTCTTTCAAAGATAAATTTGCCCCAGTGTGGGGTTTTTCTTTTCTTTCTGATCATTTTTCAAAATGAATTTGCCCCAGTGTGGGGTTTGCAATTCTCAGGGGTTGCCAAACGAAAATTATTGTTCTGATAGCTCAAAAGGGACGACTAGGGATGAAATGTTTTGATTGGAAAGGAAGATGGCCTGACTTTTGCCTCGTCTCTTGCATGATTTTCTAAAAGAAACTTTGCATAATCAAATAGAGAACATCTTACACATGTCCGAGTTGATAGGCTGAGAGAACGTCTGTCCTTCCATCTCTCCTTTGAACACCCAATGAGCTTTGTCAATTTGAAGCAAATTTGCCTTTGACTTCGTCTTTCATCGCTTTAGCACTTTGTTTCCTTTTTCAGAAGATCGGTGGCGGATCCTTTTGTTATGAACACAGGTCATGCGTTTTGACAACGTTGGTCATGGCACATAGCATTCAACTGCTTTTCATTAATCAGAATCAATCGTTAATGACACTGCTTTAACCAATCAGCTTACAACCTGGCAGGAAAGGGATTTTCTCAATGAAGGAATTTCCCAATGAAGGCTTTTTCTTTTTATGAAGGCTTTCTCCATGAAGGGGTCTCTCAAAGAAGAGATTTCTCAATGAATGGATTTTTTAATGGAGGGGTTTTCAATGGTTTTCTCAATGAAGGCTCTCCCAAGGAAGGGATTTTCAACGAAAGGATTTTTAATGAAGGGATTTTCAATGAAGGGCTACATCAGATTCCAGAACAGTGATATTCAAAGGATCAAATAATTTCATCTTTGGCCATCTCAAAGAATTAACAAAAATTCAGGAAAATAATCAAATAAACAAATAAAACAAATTGTGCATTTCATGAAACTTCAAATCAAAGCAGAAACAAGACAAAACTCAATTGCAAAAGATGCTTTCGTTAAGCTATTCACATATGCAAGAAAAAGTTTTCGTGAATTTTAGTAAATGACAAACCCTTAGATTCATCGAAATTCCCTTTGAGATGGAGGATAATCAGCCATCCAAATTGTGCGGAGCTCCTTCAAGATTTTCAAATTTCGTCATTGGAGGTGGATGCTTCAAAGGTGTCACTGTGTTTGGGAAAGGGGTTTGTACTTATGTTCGGTCCTTGTTCTGCACTTCTTCTAATCAATATTTCCCCGGCCTCGATCATTTCTTGGACTTTCTGTCTAAGTGCTCTACAATCAGTAGTTGGGTGGCCAGGTGCTCCCGAATGATAGGCACAAAAAGATTGAGGATTATAATCAGGAGGAAATCCTTTAGCATAGGCTTTAGGAGGTATTGTACCAATTTTCCCTGCGGCCTTGAGCTGCTCATATAGTTGATCCAAGGGCCGGCCTAAATTGGTAAAAGTTCTATATCGAGCCGGGTCTTGGGTGCCAGCGGTTTGTTGATAGTTGTGATTATGGTTGACGGGTAATGTGGGTCTTGGATGATAAGGAGAGCGAGGTCTAGTTTGAAAACTATGTGGAGAAATATGAAATGGTGTTGTAGGTGTGTTTGGGTAATTTGGTCGAGGTCGAGGATGAGGGGTATTAATGTGATAAACAGGCTGAGGGTTTGAATAGTAAGGGTAAGGGTTGGAGTAGGCAGGGTATTGTTGAGGTCTGGGAATTGGAACAGGGTTTCGATTCCAGATAAAAGCAGTTTCCCCCTCTTTCTTTTGGAATTGTTGCTTCCTCCCATTACTACCTTGGCTTTGCAAAGCATCCAACTGTGATTTGAGGGCAGACACATTAACAATCTTTCCAGCTTTCACGAAATCATCAAATTCCTCAAGCTTGTTAACAATTGTAGCAAATGAGCATCCAGTCATGCGGAAAATTTCTTCAAAGTACGGCGGATCATGTGTCTTAATGAAAGCGCGTATGATTTCGTCTTCAGTCATTGGTGGCTCGACTTTTGCAGCTATTTTCCTCCACCTTTTGGCATATATCCTGTGGTCCTCAGAGGGTTTTCTTTTTGTCCCTTCCAACGTGGTTCGTGTTGGAGCCAGCTCGCAATTATACTCGTACTGCCTCACAAAAGCATTAGATAAGTCAACCCAGGTCTTTGCTTCTTCGGGTTTCAGCTTGGAATACCAGTCGAGTGCATCCCCCTCCAGACTTTCTGGGAATAGCCTCAAAGGCAGATTTTCATCATCTGTTGGTCTACCCAACTTATTGGCGAACAATCGGAGGTGTGTCTTGGGATTGCCCGTTCCATCATACTTGTTGAATTTTGGAGTTTTGAACCCCTCAGGCAATTGCACATTCGGGAAAAGGCAAAGTTCATCATAGTCCAGCACTCCTTGTTTGTTCAAACCCTGACTCCTCCTCATAAACTCATCAAAACGGTCAAGGCGTTTGAGCAGCTTTATATCAACGGGAGCGGAAGATTCCCCCATTTCTGGCTTGGTCTGAACGATATGGTCAGGTAGGAATGGCTCAGCAGCAGTGTGATAGAAAGTATGTAGCTCTGGTGGTATGTTTGAAGTAAGTTGGGGTTGTGGACCTTGCATGTAAGCGGGGAAAAATGAAGGATCAGGAGGGTAAGTGTATGGCAAATGTATGGTGGGGTACGTGAAAGTTCCTTCGGTTGGAATAGGGAAAGATGGAGCAACAGTGGCTTGAATTGAAGGTATGACAAATGGCTCTGGCCCAGGCTGCTTGCCGGGCACGGGCTCAGGTTGAACTCCACTGCTGATAAGCTCATCGATTAATTTCCTCTGGGCCGCCATCTCAGTGGTCATCTCACCGAACTTAGTGAGCATCTCAGTCAACTGAACCCCCAAACTTGTGGTCTCAGGCTGGGCGGTAGTAACAAACCTGTCTGATGGTTCCAGTTGCGGACTCATGTTTACACGACTCCTCCGAGCTTGACTACGGGATCGTGTTATGATGGGGCTTTGACGAGAAGCTATGTTTAAATATTACCTGAGAATTTTGAAAGGAATTGCCTTTAGATTCAACCCTTGCTTAGTTATTCCAAAGAAAATAAAGAAAAGGAAAAGAAAAAGGCAAGAGTTAGTAGATATCCAGAAAATTCGGATGCATGTCCTATGGGGGAACCCTTTTTGTGCCAAGGGTAGTCCTAGCATGAAAATGCAATCCTCTAGGGTAGGCACCATACCATACCTGATGGATCTGATCAACTCATTGAGTGAAAGTAATTTTGAAAAATTGGGTCAATTGGAGTGACGAGAGATATTTTGTCAAAATGAGGTCAACGTCCGAATGGATTGATCACTTTTGATCGATACAAGAGTTTGCAAAAACGCACGGGTTTGACTTTGACGAACTTCCTATCGAAGAGATTGGAATTCATTGACCAAATCGTTTCAGTGAAAAACCCCAACTGATCAAATGGCTGGATGCAATGGATGATTTTCTCAAAATCGACTAGGTTTTCCATTTTGAAATTCGTCATTGAAACCCTACTCGGTCAAATGGGTTGAACGAAATTGACAATTTTATTTAAAATCGACCGCATTACCCTAAAAAAGGGAATCGGGTCAAATGAATTGAGTGAAATTTAAAAACTTACTCAAAATTGACCGAATCATTCTAAAAAAGGGATTTGGTCAAATGAAATCGAGAATTTATTCAAAATTGACCGGATCGCCCTAAAAGAGTAAACTGGTCAAATGAATTGGACGAAATTAATGATTTACTCGAAATCGATAAGATCGCCCTAAGAATGGAAAAATTGGTGATTTATTCAGAAAATCGATTAGATTGCCCTAAAAATGGGTGAATTGGCCAAATGAAACGAAATGAAGATTTATTCAAAAATCGACCAGATGACCCTAAAAAGGGTAAATTGGTCAAATGAATTGACGATTTATTCAAAATCGACCAGGTGACCCTAAAAAGGGTAAATTGGTCAAATGACCCTAAAAAGAGTAAATTGGTCAAATGAATTGACGATTTATTCAAAATCGACCAGGTGACCCTAAAAAGGGTAAATTGGTCAAATGACCCTAAAAAGGGTAAATTGGTCAAATAAATTGACGATTTATTCAAAATCGACCAGGTGACCCTAAAAAGGGTAAATTGGTCAAATGAATGGATGATTTTTCAAAAATTGACCGGATGACCCTAAAAAGGGTAAAGTGGTCAAATGACCCTAAAAAGGGTAAATTGGTCAAATGAATGACTTTTGAATGAATTGGCAAAATGGATTGGTTGAATTGTCTGGCCATTGGTTATTTCAAAAAAATTAGTCTATGAGCCTTCTAAAATCACGATTTGGCCTCCATTCATTTATTGTCTCAATAGTAAGGAAATATTTATGAATTTCCTCGAATTAATGTCCTTTAAGCAAGGGATTCTTACCAATTTTGATACAACGGCCAAAAGATGATTGTTAGATGCTCATATTCTAATGGTTCAAAAATTGCTTTGCCGTCTTCGAAAAGATCGGATCCTACCTTACCTCGTGCACTACCCCTTCGGATGGTACAAAATGTAAACGTGCAAGTCTCGTTGGATTAAGTATCCGAGACACAAGGTGGTTTATTCTTTAACACGGGATCCCCTATGTGGCATTCCCTTTCTAGGGTTATGCATGATGCCATTTATTAAAGCGATGTAAATATGCAATTTGAAATGAAACGTGACCTAAGGAACCCTTTATTTGCCAGAGTAGGCCTAAAATGGTATGGCATTATTAATTTATGAACAAAATGTACCACAATTTTCAAACGTGCAATAGCCTATCTACAAGGGTAGGTCCTAAAAGGAGGTCATGCCAGACCTCTTATTTCCTAACGTTTGTGAATGCAAAAGATAAGAAACAAGGAAACGTTAGTTCAACACATAATCACATAACACGTTGGATAATTAGATGATACAAAAGCAACAAAGAAATAAGGAAAGAGGGTGGGATCCCTCCCCTCGTGCATGGTGTCCCTAATAGGGTAAGGTCGACTCTACCTTAGGCAATTCTAAAATGGATGCATGAGGTTGGAGTTCACTAATGCATCTAGACTCGATAAGTCATAGGTCCCCAAGCCTTCAGACTCGTGACCAAGGGTCATCACTCCCAAGGCCCTTTGTCGGTGGCTCGAGCGATTCCCCAAACACCGCTACGCACACGTCGTGTTACGGCTGCATGTTTGAGTGAATCTATAAAAATCCTCAACCTTCGACTAAAAACTAAAGGCTATTAACCCAAAGTTTAAAGCGGAAGATTGAGTGATCCATTGGATCGTGCTACGCACACGTCGTGTTACGATCACACGTCCAAGTGGGTCTCCTAATCCTACTAGGGTGGAGTGGCGTGACAAGCCACTAAAAAGAAAATAAAGAGGGATGAATAATAAAGCGTATGCGCGTATGATAGTGCACGTTTTGGAGGGGAGGGATCGAGAACCCACGCAAGGCTCTAAGGTAGAATCCCCTCCCAAATGCAATGCAAAGCGCGGAATCACATACAAACATCCATTCATCAAAACAATCGTAGGCGAACGTGTGAGGAAGTGAGTTGATACGCGAAATGCAAAAATCTTAGAAAAGGGAAAAATGCAACCCTAAACATCCAATGTAATAAATAAAAAGGTTTAAAAGAAGAAAAAGATTGATTAAATCAAATTTGCTCGGACTCTCGAATGTCCCCAGTGGAGTCGCCAACTGTCGCGCCCCATTTTTTTGATAAATAAAATAAATGGTTTGAGAAAGATGTTTTTCATTCAATTGTGATTGGAAAATGATTTTTTGATTTAAAAGAAAAATGGGTCTAAATGGGGGTTTGAAAATGCGACGATTTGACCCAAGATTATAGTTTAAAAAGGGTTTTTGAAAAAATGGGAGTCGCCACTTGGTAATGAGTTAAGGTGTACCAAGTCACCTAAAAATGAATTTTTAAAGGAAAAATAGGAAAAAGTAGTAAGAAACCCCTTTTAAACGACTCCTAATCCACGTAAACCAAAGAAAAAGGTTCGGGAGTCACATTTGACAAAGGGGAAGGCAAGGATAAAATCCAAGGCACCCCTTTGACCTAGCCAAGGCTAGTTGCATGATTTAATCAAAGATTTTCTTGTTTTAACCAAAGAATTTATTACATTTGGATGCACTACATGAATGCAAAAGAAAGGAAAAATGCAAACCTAAATTCTAAAATGTCTCTTGTAAGGTTTTTGGTCCCAACCACATGAATTGTGGCGGCCAATAAAGGAAAACCTTATAGAGGTCGATTAATGCAAATGATGGCTAAAGTGCAAGTGTGCAAGTGTATAAAAAGGTGCACGTGTGAATTTGTATGAAAAATCCAAGTGTTTGTGTGTGCAAGTGTATGAAAAGGTGCATGTGTGAAATTGTATGAAAAATCCAAGTGTTTGTGTGCAAGTGTATGAAATATAGTGATAAGTGCATATAGGTGTAATTAAGTGCAATTTTGTGAAGTAGAAATCAAAATGAACAATAAGGAAAGGAAAAGTGATGAGGAAATGTGAATTGAAAAATGAATAAGTGATAAAATGAGAATGAATGAACCTAAAGGAATGCATCAGGTCGGGTATGGGAATGACTCCTAACGTTTTCGACTTCGATTTTCCCTTTGATTAGAAAGCAAAACTAGCGTGCTAAGGCTATCGAGTAGCCACACTCGCTCGTTTCCCTTATCAAAAGGGGACTCTTCAGGCAAATGTACCCTAACTAGCATGAGATGCAAGACCTAAAGTGAGGGGAAAGGGGTTCGAGGATCATGCCAAATGATAAAACTAAGGAAAATGCGTGATATGTGGTGAACAAGCAAATGATGTACTAACGAGGGAAAATCCCTAAGGGTCTAGCGTTGGACTAGCCCATTCTATGAATTCCGACTAGCGTTGGACTAGTGGGAACGATAAAAGAAGCCACAACTAGCGTTGGACTAGTGTGGTGACGTACATTCATCCATTCCATTCATCCACACTATGAAAAACGAGTAGACATGCGAATCACTTATAAGCACGTAGCACATAACACTTAGCATGCTTGACTAGATGCAAGGACCTAATAACGCAAATTAACACTTAACACGTAGGCATGCAACCAAGCTAATGAACCTATTACATTCACTAACTAAAACAAAAAGGGAAAGGGAAAATGGACCAAATTGCTCGCCACAGCCCTATCTATTACAAGCCAAGAGGTGTACACATACCCCATTAAAAGAATAATTTAATGAAAACAAAAAGTAAATGACATAAGTAAAAGGAATTAAAGAAAAGCTAGGAAAGCAAAGTAGACATGCAATTCACTTAGCACATTGGATCACATAGGAGAGACAAAAAGATAAAAGAGATTATACCGCCCCCTTTGGAATGGTGTCCAAATGAAAGAAAAATGGCTTCAAAACAATAAAAAGGTCACGGTACCTCAAATTGTAAAGTATAGCAAAGTCACCAAATCTCTCCTAATTGCGATTTAAATGAAATCAAACAATACATAGTTTCCAATAAAGGAATCCACCAAGGACCCAAATGCAAGCATTAATCAACCATTCAAAGCCAAATGAAACATTTTAGAACTCAAAAGGTCCATGAGCATGAAAAAGTCAATTAATCAACTTATTTAGGGAAAGTAAGGAAAATGGGTCACCATAAGTTCATTTAGTCACAAGGTTCACAAATCCATGCATTAAGCACCACCTTAACAAAACATGGTCATTAATGAAAGCAAACAAGCAATCGAGTTGAAAAATTGAGGCTACCAAGGACTCAATTGTGAACATTAACCAAGCACTCAAGCCTAATTAAACATTTTTAGGAACTTCAAGGGCCCAAAAACAAAGAAAAGGTCAAGTAAAAGTTAAAATCCAACTACTTCTAGGACCAAATTGCAAGCTACTAGAACTTAATTGAGTCTTTGTAGCATTGCTGCAAAATTACAAGGACCAAATTGATTAGTTTTTTCAAATTCTGGGTCATAGTGCAACCAAGGGAGACTTGAAGGATCAAAGTGCAAATTCAGAAATTTATTTCATGCATGCAACGTGAACTAAAGCCTTCATTACTTCTGCAATTCTGGTTTCCTTTCCTACATGATGTGCCGTGCTTCATTTGTCAACAAAATGCATCACCAAAACAACGTTGAACCAAAATGAACCTCAAGATGCAACTCTAATCATTACCAAACTTAATGCCACACTTTTAATGCAACAAAACTTAGTTGATGACTGTCAAAGAGCAAGAAAAACAGAAAAAAAAAAAAAATGCCGCCAGAATTTTCTGCAAAGCTAGGAAGCTTGCTGCAATTTACGTTTCCAAATGCAGCTTTGCAACATGCCACTTCCAACCGAAAACAGCAGGCATCAACAAACATCAAGCTATCACAAAATCCAAGCCCCCCAACTCAAACACTAGCTCTTAACCCATGTAGTTAAACATAAATGATTGGATAGAAATGCAGCAAAAGATAGGATGGCACTAGCAGCAATTTTCCAGCCACGGCTTTCTTTCCATTTTTTATCATGCAGACCAGGTTTTTGATTCAAATGCACAGCTTTGATTTCAAAATCATAATCTTAAACTGAGTAACAAGACGTCATGATGATTACAATCCAAATGACCAGAAAAGATCATACAAAAATTCTGAGAGAGAAAACAAAACTGGTTCGACAAAGATGGTTGCAAATTTCAGCAAAGCATTCGAACATGATTCAGACACTTCAGTCCCCCAAACATGCATACCCAACACCAAATCATTCCATTCCTTCCCCCAACACTAGATTAGGACAACAACTGAAATGTAAAGACTCAACTAACCACTAAAGAGAAGGCAACACGGCAGAGAAATGGAAAAGAAATTCAGCAACCTTTCTTGCTGTGTTTTAGCAAGAGCGACTTTAAAATAATCTTGGCAACCTCAGCAATTGTTTCATGCAAAACTCATGCAACCACCGAAACATTCTCTGCAACAAACCATTACTAATGCAAGCTTTCTGAAATCAAGCAAACTGTCGGCAAGAAATTTCATGCAACACGTTTGAGCTAATGCCAACTAAACATGGAAGCCTGCTGTGGATTCATTTTCAAACTCAGGTTTCGGACCCAAATGCACAGCTTTGCTCGAAAATTTTTAACCAAAATCATAATTTGAAACTAAGCAACAAGACACCTAACTTTAACATCCAAACAAACAAGAAACACAGAAGGAACTGATGCAGTCACGAAGAAACTCCTGCACTTTGCAAATTCCAGCCACCATTCTTTCTTCAACATTTCCCTTTAAGCTAAAACACATTCATGCACCTAAAGCCTACAGATTTCACCCTTCCATCTCGAATATTGCAGCTCCTAGATTGGTTCTACCCAAGCGCAAACCGAAAAGAAATGAAATCCAAGCCACATCATACATCTGATTTTTTTAACTTCAAAAACTGTTGCCCAAGCTACGCAGGACAGAAAAAAGAAAGAGAAAAAAAAAACAATGGCAATGAATCATAAAAAAACAAACATGTCAAAGCTGTAGAACAGGCTCAAACAGACCAGCGGCAAGAGAAAAAGTTGGACAATTTATGCATCTCAACCAAACAACAAAGGCATGATATTGAGCAATCGAAAATCACAGAAATTGAACATTCAAGCAAGTAACTCTTCTGCATTTATTCTACTAGATTCACAGACCGCACAAACCCAACGCTGAACCAACCCAGTCAACAGCAATAGGAGGTGAAAAACTGCGAAACCTTGCTATGTTTTCAATCTCAGAAACATCACACAAGTCAAACAAGCATAACAGTCCCACTGTGAACCTTAAACCCAAAACCCAAACTTAAATCAACCTTCGGAAACGAAATGAAAGGCTGCTAAGGACAAAGAGCAACATATAGCTAAAAAGGCTCCAACCCACAAGTGAAGAACATAGTTTCTAATTATAAAGGATAAAAGTATTACCTTAGTCACCAAATGGGTCGTGGAAATGTCCGTGAAAGGATTCGGATGATTCTGCCAGCCTTTGAAGGATATCAACGGGAAGGCAGTGATGATGACACAGCACCGTTCTTGCAAATCCAAATTTCCTTTCTTCCTCGCGCTGCCGCCGCTCTTTGATCAACCATCAATCTCATCTACCTCTAGCCTTCCCTCTGCTCTCCCTCTTATTCTTGTCTCTGTTTCCCTCAGAACCTAGCCTTTTCCACTCAGCCGCCAACTCCAACTCTCTGGTTCTCTCTCTTTTCCCCTTTTCAACCATGCTCCCTTCAATGAAGTCCCGTAGCCCTCTGCCTTCCTCTACGCCGTATGCTCTCTCCCTACCCCAAAATCTAGCCGTCAGTTCTCATCCCCAGATTTGCAGCCGTCCCTTCCTAGACCTCTCAAACCCTAACCGTGCCTTACCCCTTGATCCCTCAACACCTCTCAGCCCCAAATATTCCAACAACTTCCTCCGTAGCCTTTTCTTTTCTCAGCTTGTTTTTTTTTTCTCCGTCCCCCCCAATCCCTTGCCTTGCGGCTGCCTGTTTTCTCTTCCCTTTTATATCCAGAAACCACAACCCTAAACCCTCAAACATTCCATCATATTTGCAGCTAAGGGCTGCACAGGTCCTCCTTTGCAAGCTGCAAAAATTGCAGCTTGCCGTGACTAGCACCGTTTTTTTTTTTTTTTTTTTTTTTTTTTAGCTTTCAACTTAATAAATACAGAAATGATAAAATATAATAATAATAACAAATTGACAAAAACCAGGTAATAATAATAATAACAAAAAAAAAATAATTTTAAACAAAAAACTAAACAAAAATGGCCATTTTTTTAATTTTTCATTTTTTATCATTTTCTTTTTCTCAAAATAACTTAATAAAAATAACTAGAGTGCCCAAAGATTGAATTTGAACGTATTTTGTGAACAATTTTCTTTTCTTTCCCTTTTTTTATGATTTTCCTTTTTTTTCTTTTTCCTTTTTTTTTCCAAGAAAGCATTGAACTTAAATCAAAACAATTAAAACATATATATTTTTTTTGAATGCTTTTTCTTTTCTTTTCGAGAAATTCTATACTAAAAACTTAAAAACAATAACAACATTAAAAACTAAAAAAAACTAAAACTAAAAAGTGAATAAAACAAGCACAAACTAAAAAAAATAAATAGTAAATGAAATTACACCAAAATTTGGTGTCTACACCAAGTCACCCAAAAAATGATTTTGTTTTGTTTTTGAAAGAAAAAGTAAACAAACCCTTTTGAAGAACTTTTAGGTCTACGTAACCAAAGAAAGGGATCGGGGGTCACATTTGATAAGGGAGAAGGCAAAGGCAAAGCCTAAGGCACTCCCTTACCCTAGCCAAAGCTAGTTGCGTGACTTAGCCCCACTTTTCCCAATTTTCTACCCAGGGTATGTATCGCATGTTGGATATGACTATATGAATGCAAAACCTAGACCTAGGGGGACATGAGGGGTAAAATTTCTCTCCAAAGCTTGAGTGATGCCAATCACATTAATTGTGAAGCCCAATAATGATTCTTTGAAGAGGTCACATATAATCCTAAATGACGTAAAAATGAGTGAAATGAATGCATGCCATGTGAAAATGTGAGTTTGTGTGAAGTGAAAAAGTGATAAAAACAATAGTGTGTAAGTGAAAATGTGCAAATGGATGTACAAGATAAGGTGAGTAAATTAATAATGTGAAAATGTATGTGTGATAACATAAAGTGCATGTGTGCGAGTGATATTATAAAGTGTAAGTAGTTGAGTGAAAAAGTGCAAAATTAAAGTAGTGTGAAGTGAGAATGTGGAAAAAGGGTTAGAATATAAAGTAGACGTGTATGTGATAGCGAATGAGTAAAATGCATGAATCCTATAGGAATGCATCAAGACGGGAACGGGGAGTCCTAACTGTGTGACTTTAATTTTCCCTTTGATTAGAAGGGAGAACTAGCGTGCTAAGGCTATTTTGTAGCCAAACTCGCTCGTTTCCCTTATCGAAAGGGGACTCTCAAGCAAATGAACCCTATAACTAGTATGAGATGCAAAACCTAAAAATGAGGGGAAAAAGGGGTTCGAGGAGCATGCCAAATGATAAAACTAAGAAAAATGCATGACATGTAGTGAACATGCAAATATGCACTAACAAAAGGGGATGGCCTATTGGGTCTAGCGTTGGACTAGCCCTTTCTATGAATTCCTAATGAAATAATGAGCCACAACTAGCATTGGACTAGTGTGGTGATGTACATTCATCCATCACATTCATCTACGACTATAGAAAGCAAGTAAACATGCCAAACACTCATAAACACATAGCACATAACACTTAGCATGCTCGACTAGATGCAAGAACCTAATAAAGCAAATTAACACATAGCCACAAAAGCAAGCAACCAAGCTAATAGACCTATTACATTTGCTAGCTAGGCACACGTCTTCAATAGGTCTTCATCAAGTGCTCTCCAAGCCCTATCTATTACAAGCCAAGAGGTGTACACATACCCCATAAAGAATAACTTAAATAAAAGCAAACGTAAATGAAATGAATGAAAGGAATTAAAGAAAAAACAAGAGAAGCAAGTAGACATGCAATTCTCACTTAGCACTTTGGATCACATAGGGGAGAGACAAAAAAGATAAAAGAAGTTATACCTCCCTTGAAATGGAGTTCTAATGGGGTGAAGTCACTTATTTATCCTCCAAAATAAAAGAAATGGTCAAGGTACCAATTTATTTGGGGAAAATTAAAAGAAATGCGCAAATACAAAGCTCACTTAATCGTAAAGCCCCTAAAGTCATGACTTAAGTGCAATTGACAAAGCATGGTAGTTAATTGAAGCAAAGCAAGCAATGAAATTGCAAAAACTAAAGCTGCCAAGGACCAAATTGATGACATTATTTAATTGGTTGGGTCCTAGTAGCATTAAGGAGGCTTAAGGGGTTAAAAGGCAATTTTCCTGAAAATTTTTCATGCAGCTCATGCAATCACGAAGGGAAAACAAACTTCTGCAACGTTTTGCCCTTTAGCTTTCAGCAGCCAAAAGAAGAATCTGAACGTGGCTTGCTTTCAAATTCAAATTTCAACCCAAACACATAGCTTTAAACTAGACACAAGCTACATACTCTCTATTATCCAAACAGGTAGCAAATCTTAGGAAGATTGCATGTAAAATTCTAAAAAAAAAAAACATGCAAAACATTGAAGAAACAAAAACTGCTGCAACTAGTTCATCAACACGGACAGGCGGCTGGGAATTTTCCTATATCCCTCTTTGCTACTTTCTGCAATCTGCTGTGCTTTGTTACCAACACACAACACATCAACTTCGAATCAGCAAAACACAAGATACAAACACCCTACTTATCAGGCAAACCAAAAAAAACAATCCAACAAATCCAAACCTCATGCGATCGAGCATCACATTCGGCAAAGCTGCTGCAATTTCGTTTATTTTTATTTGGCTGAAACATGCTTAGCAACTCAAATGAATCCTTACTCATTCGACCACACAACTAGAACCAAAACATCATACAGATTCAAGGGAAACGTGCAAATCTGAAAAAAAAAACCAAAGGGCTACAACTTTCAGCTAGGACCGCTACGGACAGCAAAACATCGTCCAGATTTGTTGCACAATCAACACAAAGAAGGAATGGAAAATATAGCATGTCATTTAACAACAAAAAATCATCTCAACCCCAGCATAGTGACCGAAAAGAGACTTGACTAAACTATCAAGTTGATAGAAAAAAAAAACAGATACTTGGTCAAAGAACGAACGGGAGGAAAAGAGGGAGAAACAACGAGAAAACTGCACCCATGAGCATTCAGTTCCAACCAAATCAAACACAACGTTGATGCATACTGGTTTCATAAAGACCCAACAAATGAACCAAAACCAGGTTTCAGTTTAACAGATTTGGTTCTGTTTAGAGCATGTAGCGAATAAGAAAAAAGGATTGGAGATTACCTGTTTCGCTGCCGGAACGCAACCTCCTCCCTGCTTGATCCTTAGAGTTGCCGCCGTCGTGAAGCTTCCAGTTTCTTAGTCGCTCCTTCAGCCCGTAGCTTCCCTTTCTCCTCAGCCGAAAGCTCCTTCCTTCCTTCTCCCGTAGTTCTTTCTTATTCCAGCCCGTCACTTTCCCTCTTTTGTTCAACCCATAGGTTTCTTTTTTTTCTAGCTGCCAACCTCATATCCTCTTGATGAAAACCCTCAACCCCTCTGTTTTTCACAGCCCAGCCGTCATCTAGTCCTCTCTGCGTTTCTCCCTTTTTGTCCAAAAACTCTCAGCCGTCGTCACTCTCCTATCTTCTCTCTTACCCTTTGCTGGTTTTTCCTTTTCCGTCACCCCCCAGCTCTCTATTCTCTCAAACTCTCCTTCCGTTTTTTTTCTCCCCCTTGCGGCTGCTGTTTTGTTTTCTATTTATATCAAAACCCACACCCTCAAACCCTTCTCTCAAGGGTGAGGATGAGAGTGCCAGTTTGTTCAGCATCCTAGGGCCATCCGATGGCTACCAATGAATTTTCCAAGCTTCTGCAAATCTGATGCATGCGGATCTTTTTTTTTATTAATTAAATAATAAACAAAAATATAAAGAAAATAATAACTGAAATAAAATTGAATAAAAAACTAAGCAAAACTAGGCATAAAAAGATAACAATGCCATGCTAATTAATTTCCCCTTTTTTTATGATTTTCTTTTTCCAATTGATAAACAATAACTTGAAAATTAAAAAAAAATAAAACATTTTCTTTCTTTTCTTTTCTTTTTTTTCTAATGAATTTTTCCCTTTCAATAAATGCTCATGCTAAAATAACTCAAAAATAAAATAAAGAAATAGCATAAAATAAAATGAAAGACTAAAGAAAAATAAAAGAAATAAATACAAAACTAACATGAAAAATAAATAAAATTGCACTCAAATTTTGGTGTCTACACTTACTTTGTTCAAATAAATGGAAAGGCATCCAAATCAATTTTTGCAATCAAATGGGCCCATACTGGGGCAAAATTTTTATTTGCAAGATTTCGCAAAATAAACCCACACTGGGGCAAATTTTTTATAGTCCATTTGAGGATTTCGTCAAAGAGCCAAGTAATATACTTTCAAATCAGTCACACTGCTCTTTCTATGAATAGTAGTTGCAATATTTTGAAATTCAAGTGCATGTCATACTTTGGTAAGCCCCTGTGCAGGTATCCATGGTTGAAATCGACGAAGGAGCGTAAGTCAAAATCTTACGAATCAAGGCCTCAAGGAGGAGCAACCACGCTGTAAGGCAAATCAATTGATCAGTTTAATAATTGGTGGAAACTGGAGCAAATTATTTTGAAAAGATTCTCTCGAAAAATCAAAAAATCAAAAAATCAAAAAATCAAAAAATCAAAAAATCAAAAAATCAAAAAATCAAAAAATCAAAAAATCAAAAAATCAAAAAATCAAAAAATCAAAAATTAAAAAATCAAAAAATCAAAAAAATCTAAAAATCAAAAATCAAATCAAGTTCATCACGGCAGGCTCGGGTTTGATCCCACTGTCCGATTGTGTGCATTTCATTTACATCGCTACTGGAGCATGGGTTAGTCCCGCCAGTAAGCATTTCATTTTACCGCCACTGGAACGTGGGTCAGTCCCGCCAGTAAGCATTTTCATTTACATCGCACAGCCACTGGAGCGTGAGATTAGTCCCGCCAGTGTGCATTTCATTTTCACAGTCACTGGAGCGTGAGGTTAGTCCCGCCAGTGTGCATTTCATTTTCACAGCCACTGGAGCGTGAGGTTAGTCCCGCCAGTGAGCATTTCATTTAGTCCCGCCAGTAAGCATTTCATTTTTTTACATCGCTACTGGAGCGTGGGTCAGTCCCGCCAGTAAGCATTTTCATTTACATCGCTACTGGAGCGTGTGGTTAGTCCCACCAGTGAGTATTTCATTTTCATAGCCACTAGAGTGTGAGGTTAGTCCTGCTAGTGTGCATTTCATTTTCACAGCCACTGGAGCGTGATGTTAGTCTCGCCAGTAAGTATTTCATTTTCACAGCCACTGGAGCGTGAGGTTAGTCCCGCCAGTGAGCATTTCATTTACACCGTCACTAGCCGTTGGGTCAGTCCCACTAGTGCGCCTTTCATTTTACCCCGCCGCTAGCCGTGGGTCAGTCCCACTAGCGTGCATCCCATGATTTTCATTTTATTCGGGTCAGTCCCACGATTTTAAATTTTGTTCGGGCCAGTCCCATGATTTTTAAATTTTGTTCGGGTCAGTTTTGTTTTAAGTTTCTTATCTGGGTCAGTCCTCATTTAAAAAAAAAAAGCATCAGTCGTTTGCAGCCGAATACCGCAGGTAAGTATTTGGTGTCTACTTCTTTGTCTCAAGTTTGTTCAAAACTCAGACAAAGAGGGGCAAACTGTAGACACCAAATTTTTATTATTTTTAATTTCATTTTTATCATTTATTATTTATTTATTAATTGGGTTAGATTCATCATTTTCATTTTTGTAAGATGTTAAAAGTGGCTTTAATTCTCTTAAATTTGGTTTGAAATTGTTAACTTTTTTTTAATTGATTTTTGAAGAAAAATGAAAATGACAAAAAGTAAGGGAAAATGTGTGGATAGGTGGAAGTGTGCATGTTGAACAAGTGTACAAAATAATCATTAGACAAGTGTCTAAGGAATTATAGGACAAGTGTATAGGAGGGAGGTGTTAAGGACACTTGGAGGTTAAGGGGGAATTGAAGAGGAAGGCCACGAAAAAAAAAGAAAAAAAAAAAAGAGGAATCAGGAGGGGTCGGCTAAGGAAAGAAAAAAGAGAAAGAGAAAAAAAACAGAGAGGTGGCAGCGGAATTTTGGGGAAGGAAAAGAACAGAGAAAAACTAGGAAAAACAAAGGGGCTGCATATGGAAGGTAGAGTGGGAGATAGGGATAACCGAGAGTGTTGGAGATAGAGGGAAGAGGGCAGAGAAAAAGGTTTTGACGAGAGAAACAAAGGAGGGGGATAGAGATTGACGGCTGGTAAATCTGCAAAAGAGGGAGAGCAAAACAGAGGGGACGGCTGAAAGGGGAGGCTAGATACGGCTAAGGGTTCAAGGAAAGGGGAGGCTGATGACGGCTGGAAAATCTGGAGAGAAAAGGGAAAAACAGAGGGCGGCGGACGAGAGAATCTGGGGAACAACGGCTGAGAAAACCAAGCAAGAGAGAGAGCTACGGGAGGCTTGGTCTAAAGAAAAGGAACAAGAAAAACAGAGGAGGAAACACAGCGGATGGAGGTTCTGGGTAAAGCTTCGAGGGGGGGAGAGTGTGAAAAACAAAACAGAGAAAAAGGGGAGAGAAACGCATGGCAAAAACAGAGCAACAAGAAAAGGAAAAGGGGGCAGCAGACGGCCTCTCCCCTTCCAACGGCTTTTGAATAGTCCAGCGCCGCCATGGCCTCATCCCCACCACCTCGTCGGAATCCGCCATGGCCACCGGCGGATCTTCATAAAGAGAGGGCACGGTAAGCTATCCTTTTCCTTTAAATTTCGGTTTTCTCTCCAAACGCAGAGACTGAAATCTTTCAAAGCATGTTTCTTCTAGTTTGTGAGTTTGTCCATCGCAAAGCTTTTGTTGATTATGCGCGATTTTGGAGCATACATGGTCTATGTGTGGATTGACTGAAGTTCTTTTGTGTGAATATGACAAATTTTTGGGCTGATCATTACACCATTTGAGCAGAAAAATTACTGAATTTGTAATGCCCAGCAGCTGTTCGATTAAATGACTAATTGAAAGTTCTATTTGAAAGACGATTCATCTGCACTTTAACGTGTGAAGAAAAATGAACATTTGGTTTGCTCAGTTGCTCGTCCGAACATAATAACCAATGTCTTCATGGAAAAGGATAGTGTTGGTCCGTTTGTACCCTTTTTCTATTTTATTTCTCTTTCCTTATGCTTGAATCCGAATTGATGTGATAAGAGGAAGTGTCGTGCGTTTCATTGATTGTTGGAAATAATTGGAATTGAAACCAGATTTTCTGGTATTGCTGACCAAAAAGGAATCCAAAATGCTAAACTGATGTTAAGCTCGTTGGAGAAGACAATCAATTGTCTAAAATTGCATTCTCAGCCCATACATTTTTGCTTCCGCTGGGATGTAACCCCAAAAGTTTTTTTGAACTTCATAATTTGCCCCCCCGAAACTGTTGTAATTCCTTCAATTAGATCCCTGTTTTTGTTGCATATGAACCCCTCAAGTTCCCCCCCGTTCTGATGTGACCCAAAAAATTGGAAAAGCTGAACTAATTTTGCCCTCTTAGGCTTAATCCTATGTTTGCCTATTTTATGTGACTTTTTGGGATAAATTAATTCGGGGATTTAGATCATAATTGTGGCTTAATAATTTTAGTTAATTTACTAATCTTGTTGGGTTTAGTTATGGTTTAGGTTTTTGGGTAATAATACTTAGTTGGGTTGGGCTAATGGATTTTGGTTTGCTTCTTCTGGGTTTATGATTTGGGCTTGGAAACTTGAGGCCCTTAATTTTGTATGAGCTAGATTAGTGAAAATGATGGGCTAGCCAGATTGTTTTCCTTGGACTTCCGATTGGGCCGAATGATCTTTGGCCCAAACAAATAAATAAAATAGCCCAGTGGTTTAATCCATTAAGAAGCCAGAGAAATGAATTCGCAGATCAGTCCCTGTACTTCTCTTTAATTTCACTACGACCCTGCAAGCTTTCATTACTTTCAATTGGGTCCCTAACTTAATTGTAAATAGGCCGCTAAACTTTATTTTTCTTTAATTTTGACCCCAAAGCTTTGTTAATTTTTGCAATCAAGTCCTTTCTTCTTTTGACCTCTTGAATGTGGGTTGTTTATATGATTTAATTGATTCAATTTCATGTTTATTTTTATTTTTTGTGATTCTTTATTAATTAAAGTGGTGCCTTGACCCTTTTTATTATTTTGGAGGGTAAATAAGTGGTTTTACTCCATTGGAGCCCCAATTCAAGGGAGGTACACCCTAATCCCTTATTTCTTACTATATTTGACTCTACGTGCCCTATGTGATTTTACATGTTTAATTGCATGGTCTCTTGAATGTTTATTTATTTATTTCATTTATTTATTCATTCGCTTTATTGGCTTTAGTTTTGTATATTTATTTTTAGTTCAATTTTGATAATTTGAAAGGCACTTGAATGCCAAAGTTGTAATAATTAGGGATTATTTTATTTATTTTATTCCGTTTCCCCTCTTAGATTGTAGTAGGCTTCCCCCCAAGTGTAATAGTTAGGGGTTCATTTGCTTCATTTTGCTTTTTGTGTGATTTGCATGCTTACTTGCTATGTGTTACTGCTTTCCCTAGGCTTTAGCATCTAGATATGCATGCTTATGTGCTACGTGCTATGTGAAGATATGTGCCTTGCATGTCTACTTGCTTCTAGTTATTTCTGCTTATATGGATGAATGACATCACCACACTAGTCCAATGCTAGTTGTGGTCTCTTTCCCGAATACACACTAGTCCAACGCTAGTTGTGGTCCTTTGTTCCGACTTTTCTCACTAGTCCAACGCTAGTAGGAATTCATAGATATGGGCTAGTCCAACGCTAGACCCTTAGGGATCTCCCTCGCTAGTTCATAATCGCATGTCTCACTACATTTCATGCATTTTTCTTAGTTTTCTAGCATTTGGCATGCTCCTCCAATCCTTTCCCCTTCATTTTAGGATTTTGCATCCTCATGCTAGTTATAGGGTACATTTGCTTGAGAGTCCCCTTTCGATAAGGGAAACGAGCGAGTGTGGCTCCAAAATAGCCTTAGCACGCTAGTTCTTCCTTCTAATCAAAAGGAAAATTAAAGTCGTGAAGTTAGGAGTCATTCCCGTACCCGACTTGATGCATTCCTCTAGGATCATGCACTCTCATTCTTATCATATCACTTCCTCACTCTTTCATCCACATTTTCTCACAACTTATATTTTTTACAATCCACATGCCATGTTTGCACATTTTTCTTTTTTATCATTTATTTTCTACCTCACAAATTGCACCCAATTGCACTTATATGTATCTATTATTATATTTCATCCACTTGCACACAAACACCTTTATTTTCCCAATTTGCACACATGCACTTGTCTTACATTCGCACACATGCACGTTTTCTTACATTTTCACACTTGCACTCATATTTGAGTCTTCATTTGAATCATTCGCGACCTCTATGACGACTTTCCTTATTGGCCACCACAACTCATGTGGTTGGGACCAAAAAGTCTCGTAAGAGACATTTTAGATTTAGGATTGCATTTCTTTTTCATATCCATTAGTCATATCCAACATGCAACGCATATTTTGGGTAGAAGAATTAGGAAACGTGGAGCTAAATCACGCAACTAGCTTTGGCTAGGGTAAGGGAGTGCCTTAGGCTTTGCCTTTGCCTTCTCCCTTATCAAATGTGACCCCCGATCCCTTTCTTTGGTTACGTAGACCTAAGAGTTCTTAAAAGGGGTTTGTTTACTTTGCTTTTCAAAACATTCATTTTTGGGTGACTTGGTACACCCTAACTCCATACCAAGTGGCGACTCCATTTTTCATGCAAAAAACCCTTTTTGAACTCTGTTTGGCCAAATTGTCGCATTTTCAAGTCCCACGGCCTTTTATTTTCATTTTTCACACACGTTCACATACACACTACTTTCACACACCACCCATCAAAAAGTGGGGCGCGATAACAGGAACCCGATTGGAAAGAGTTAAGGAAATGCCGACTTGAGGCACATTTGTATTAGTGTTTTGATTGTAATCGACTAGACACTTTTGGATGTTGTATATTGTGGGGAAAGTGATTGTAAATTTGAAATTGTGATGTAAGACTGGATATTTATGTATAGAAATGACTTCGTACCTTTATTTCGACTTTCATTGTTAGTATTAGACTAGGTTTGAATTGGATTTATCTCGAGTCCTGGCGAGAGCTGGGCAGGCGTCCTGCGGATGCCCTTGGGAGAAGTGGGGCGTCACAGCAAGGAGCATGCACATCATCCAAACTAATGGAGTTAAAACTCGTTTAAACTCCACTCATTTTCATAAAAAAAATATCAAAGTTAAGGTTCCAAGATTCAAGTATGAAACTAATGAAATTTACCAAGAATTATTCTAGACAGAATCTCCATTTTTACAGTTTAACTAACGAAAATCAAGGCATAAAACTAGGGTTTGAAGTTCATTTTTCAAGTATAAAATAAGGTCTCATTAACCAAGAAAGTGGCTCAACCAAGAAAATGCGTTAAGAGAGGTTTAACCTTCGAAAACTGAGATTTGAAATGAAAGTTTAAAGTTCCAAAGGAACCATGCATTCAACCATGAAATTATACCTAAAACAGTCCAATAATTGCAAAGGAAGGTGGAAAGTTCTTAAAAGAGCAATTTGGTTGAAAACAGAAAATTTTCAGTTTAGAGTGACACTACTTGGAAAAAAAATTGTATCTCGAGTTCTGTAAATCCAAAAATGGAAAACATTATACCGTTGGAAACTAGGTTCGAAGTACTAAAACTTTCTAGAAGACACTTTTCTTAAACTCCAATTTGATGTCCTTCAAACTTTAGCTCAAAGTAACTACTCTAGGCAGGACAGAGCAAAACAGGCTTGTAAATTCAGTAAAGTTTGGAAATTCGGCAAATTTCATAGAAATGGAATCAGCCTTTGAAGTTCGTATCACAATAAGAGTTCCAAACAAGGTTTTAAACACGACAAACTGAACTATGTTCGGAGTCTTTAGTATCAAGATATAACTGTTCAAAGTTGGTTAATTTTCACTACTTGAACAGTGAATTTCCAGATTTGAAAAGTAATTTTGGGGTATCATTTGGATATCGAAATGGTCTTGAAATTACACCAAATTTGGTACTCTTAAACTTCCATATGTGGACTACCTCTCTACCAAATTTTACATAAAACTCTTGTGGAAAGGCAGTTAACAAAAAGACCAAAGTTTGGAAAATGTTTCAAGACTAATCTGCCCTCTTACTTTTCTTTATTTTCCAAACATTTTGCACAATGAAATCAGCCCCAATTCGATCCATTTTTTTGAAACCAAGGTCCTATAAACATTTAATAAGCAATTGAAAAACAATTGACATCAAAATTTTTGAAATAAAACATCCCAAAACAAGTTTGACCATTCGGCCAACAAGAAAGGAAAAACTGTCCAGTTTTCCAGCTTGGTCACACTTTTGGTTCAAATTGGAAATGGTTGGTGGCATTGGAAACTAGGTTCAAAATGCCACATTGCATCAGGAGAAGACATTTTCAAAATCTGTTCATAAGTGAGAGAAAATAGAGCCACAAGATGTAGCTTCTCCATTCCTCTCGGACAGACAATTAGAACCGGACAGTGAACTTTGTCGAATCACTAGGATGACTCAAAATGAACTAGTGAGTGATCTTCACTCTGTTGGAAAGCCAGGAATGTTTAGTTTTGAATGCCACTAACGGCACTCAATTTCGAATTCTATACAGAGAGATACGTTCAAACAAAGAGGTACTGTTCGGCTGCCAGATTACCATTTCCAGCTTTCTTGCAATTTCGAAATTCCAAGTTTTGTTCAACCAAATGAAATGATTTTCGCAAGGCACTTTGTACACATAATATACAACATATATCACTCAATTTCACAGCCAGACAACCAACAAAATTCAAAATTCAAGCAAGATAAAAAGCAGGACAGATTTGTCCAGCTTCCACTTCCAACTTTCCTTGAAGAAACCAGAAATTTCACTACAAAAACCTCCAAGAATCTCCACTAGATGTTGTCCTCCTCTAAGCTAAAGTTAATCTCCAAGTAGTATGTGAGTTGGGTGGAAAATTTCGAGTGAAATGGAAGCAAAAATGGTGCAAGATGAAGAGGCTTTCTTTCCTCATTTTCCTTTGAGTTTCAGCCGGCCATGGAGAGAGAAAGAGAAGGGTTTGTGTGAGGACCCAAAAATTTTCTTATTTATCGGATATTACAAGTTTTTACTCATTTTCTCCGAATTATTTATTTTGACCATTTAAAAGTCCATTTATATGGAACAACTCTTTTATATTTTAAAGCATTTTATTGGAAAATTCACTTTTCAAAAATTCGTTTAGCTCGGAATAACGAGTACACGTTTTCGAGGCTATACTTGAATCAGGAGTATATTAATATTGGAGAATTAAGAATGATCAATAGTAGATTAAGAAAGGTTAATTGAGGAATTAATACTAGACTCCTGTGAGAACTCGCAAAATTTATTATTTTAAATTCCTATTTCGAGCTTATTTGAATATTTAATTGCCCATTTATTCCGAATATTATTTTCTAACCTCTTTAGATCTAATTACATGGGTCTATAGTTTCGTTATATTTTTAAAGTAACTTGTGTCAAAATTCAATTTTTGGAAGCTTGTTAAGTGAAAATAGTGAATACATGTTTGGAGATTACAGTTGATTTGGGGTGTAATAAGCTTGGAAAAACTAGAGGCCTGCACAATGGTTTTAAAATAGGTGTTTTTATGTTTAAGTATTCAAGTGATAATTATTAGTACCATCATTATAAGAATTTCTTGGAAGTTTCGCTTTATTGCGCTTAATTTGGAAATATGCGTTTTCACATGCACGATTTAATTGAGAGACTTTAGACCCTCATTTTGGGACAATTAAGAGTGAATAATATTTATATGAATATGAGTACATTAAAGGTTTAGTACACTAGTGAAATAAACTCGAGAGGAATCGAGCACAAAACGCGCACGTATACGCGCGAAGAAAAGTTGACTTTTGGACAAACATATGGGCCACACATTAAAGCTTCTTTTGGAAGCTACTTTTGGACAAACACTCCCTCACTTTTCTCTCTCATTGGCCGGCCATCAAGAGCAAGAAAACAGCCAAGACTTCTTCCATTTTCTTCTCCAATCCTTCACCAAATCTCCTCCAATTCACTCCAAATTTTACCCACACCTAGTTTAACACTTGGAGATTACAACCCGCTAAGAAAGGGAGCTGCTGTCCACGATTTTTCTTGAGCAAGGAGGGCCAAAATTTCTATTCATACACACCAAGTGAAGTAGGTAACGATCAACTCTCCAATTCTTGTTTTATGGAAGTAGTAATGCACATTTAAGAGCATGCATGCATATGGGTAGCTTGGATTTGTTGAAAAAATTGTTGTGTGGTCTCTATGAACTCCCACTTGGATTGGATGGACTGATTTAGTGATTGACGATGAAATTAATGTTGGTTTAGTGCTTATATTGGTGGATTAATATTGGGTTATTGATAGAAACTCAAAGATGGTGCAATAACCAAAAGTGACCATTCTGCCCCTATTTTGTTCGAGCACTTTGGTGCGAAATTTTGAGGTTCTATTGGCTTGTTTATGTTGTTTACATGTTATATTGAGTGTGTAAAAAGTTTCATTGAAAAATAACTTGATTTGGTCACCCAAATGTTGGATTTACGAAAGCTTAGAAATTTGGAAACTAATCCCGTATTTACCTAGGCAATGTTTTTGTTTCGGCTATATCTTTTTACTCCGATGTCGGAATCAAGTGCCATTTGTGGCACTGGAAACTAGACATTCCCATCTTTCTATGGTATAAAATGGACATTCTGGTTCCAGTTGTGTGAGCCAAACCATTCATTTAAAGATTGTTGTTCTGTTTCATTGGTTCACTACAAGGCAGAACATGAACTGTATATTGAGGCTCAAATGTGGACTAGTTGTGGATGGATTTTGCAAATGGTTTCTTCTGAGAAAATGTAGCCTTATGAGTCTATTTTCCAACACCACCAACCATACTCAATTTCGAGTTGAATTGAGTGATTTATGATCAAAATTCAAATCTGGTCTTGTGAAGGAATACCATGCATTTGGATAGATTTGAAACTAACTATGGTTTGGGACTTGTTATCCAAAGCTTCTTAGTGTAAATCATCTATCGAATGTACCTTGAACATATTTTGGATATTACCTACTGGAATGAACCATGTTTGAGATGTTCCTTGACCAAATATTTGGAAACGGCAAAACAGAAGTTCAAAGGCAGTTTAGCCTTAGAATTTCTTGGAATTTCAACGGTTTTGTTAACCCACTTTCTGTGCTTATTTCTCCATGAAATTTGGTAGAGGAAGAACCCTTATATGTTAGTATTATACTACTATTTTGGTGTTATTCGGAGGCCGTTTCATGGCTCAACTAAACTTCCAAAGTTCATGACTTGATGTTGGAACACCCTTGTTTAACAAGGAAATTTGGGTAACTTTGAGCTACCATATCTTGGTGCTCGAAACTTCAATTCTCATTCTGGTTGTTTTGTTTTAAACTTGGATTACAACTCTAATAGAGTTCCAAATTTCAAAGGCTAGTTCAAATTGAGTGAATTTTGCCGAATTTTCAAAGCTGGCCAAAAATCACCTTCAATCTGTCTTGATAACACACGTTATATACTTCAAGCCAAAATTTGAATACCTTCCACTTGGATTCATGAAAAGGTATCTTCTAGAAACCTTTAGTACTTTGAAAGATGTTTCCAATAGTACCAAAATTTCCAATTTTGCACAATCGGGGAGTGAGTTATGATTTTTCAAAAATTATACCAAAAATAGAAAACTGACACCATTTGAAAGAAATCCGTGTTGGAAACTGTTCACCAGAATCCGGCCTTGAATCCGGCCAGTTCTTGGCCCGATTGGTGTTGGAATTTGAAAAAAAATAGAGGTTGCTCTCTGCCTCCAATTCGGCCAGGAATCCGGCCGGATTGTGACGTGACCTGTGACAGCCCCACCTTCCCCTAAGACGTACCAAAGGGGTTAGCGGACTGCCTGCCCAACTCTCGCCAGGACTATTGAGCAGTTAAAAGAAATTGAAAACGTTCAAGAAGGTAATAGCGCGCTCAAACGATTCGAAGTCGCCAAATGGCAAAACGAAAATCGAAACCACAATGAATAGTGGTTGCCACGTCACCATCCAACCAGGAGCCAAACGAATACAGATATGGCCATATAACTCGGGAAAACATTTCCAATCCAAATAGCATACATGAACAGGGTAAATAGTTTTATACACATACATTTGTAATTTACGAAATAAAAGAAGATAATTAGATCAAAATACATTTAGGGTTTTCCAACTATCGAGGAGCTTTGCAAAAATATATTAAAACTAGCTCGACCCGTGCTTCGAAACATCTTAGCCCCAAAAGTGGTTCCCTGTATGGAAAACAAAGATAACGGGAAGGGGGTGAGCTTACGCTCAATGAGGTACCAAAATAATAGCAAGTAAGAAACGTGAAACTTCATATTCAATTAATCACACATGCGAATCAAATAAAGAAATGAACAAACACCATAGATAGAAAGGATACGGGTGGCTCTCAGGAGCCAAATTCCCATTTGCTTCACCGAAACTTGATCGAAATAATAGTTGACACTCCGTCAACGCTAAAGGAGTAACCAATACCGTAGACTCCACTTTCTCCGATTCCTTCCACCTCACATACCCCTACCGGGCCCGAACTCCAATCAATTCAGAAATGGTAATACTCGAGTATACCGGAATCAAGGGTCTCAATGCCCAAAGATCCCAAAACAGACTACCGTGGTTCGTTATCTAATCGACCAGGCCCTTGCCGGCCCGACTCGAGTAACTAGCCACAGGTGTTAAGCTCAGAGGTCGCAGAAAGGTCGTTGGATACCAGTTTCCAAATGACATCAGAACAGATATAGATAACAGATACAGATACAGATAACAGATACAGATACAGATACAGATACAAATAACAAATTCAGATTCGCACCAAAATTGGCATATGAACAGACAAGAGAACGAGTGTGATAAAGTACACCCTCGTCTCCAACAAAATAAACAGATAGTTCAGACATTCATGTCACAGATTGCATGTACAGAAACCGAGTTAAACAACAAGTGAGGGGAGTGGTACACTCACCGGTTCAAGTACGGATACTTCAAAAATTTTCACTTCAAACTGGCTTTAATCGTCGGCACCTCCTAGAACAATCAAGGCAAACACTTAAGACTCGACTCCAAGACCTAGTATGGAATTCGCAAGTGAGACTCGGTTACAAGCCATATGCCTAGTCAAAAGAACCATTAATGCAAAGCAAAGAGGTAACCTCAGAGTGAAAAGGTAACAATTAGTTCTAAAGGCATGAATAACCTCAAAACTCTACCTACAATAATTGACCAACTCCAAATTTGAAGTAGAAAATGAAAGTAAGGTCAATACTAGAAAAACAGGATTTTCCTGTTTCGCGCAACCCTATATGAAAAATCATATCTCAAGTTTTGTAAGTCTAAAATTAATAAAAGTTGTACCATTGGAAAATACATTCAAAGGACTATAACTTGCCAGAAAACACCATGGTAAGATTCGGAACGCAAGTCAGTCGAATTCAAGCCGCAAGTTGCTGCTTTATCCAGTAGAAGACAGAACAGGTGCAATATTTCAGTCAACTTTGAAAAATCACCATAAATTGCACAGACAGAAACAGGGTCTGAAATTTAGTTTAAAACGCAATAAACAGAACTCAATTCTGACATTTCTATATCAAGATATAGCAAATTTCCCGAGACTGCGTAGAAGCTCCCGCGAAAATTTTGACAGCATTTCCCTTGTTTTTCTTTACTTTTCCAGCCAAACCTCAATACCCAATAAAAAACTATCAAACACCTTTAATTAGAGCCATAATACCCTTCAAAACAACCAAATGGTAGCTCAACAAAGAAACCCTAGAAAAGCCCCAATTATAAACCCTAAAATCAAAAGACAGTTTTGACGTCATTTAGCGGAACGGACACAACTGGAGCTACACTTATCGGATTGGGGTACAATTTACACCATTTTGAATCTAAGATAGAGAGCTATAACTTTTGAAGACCATTCAGTCCAGTTCTCACCCTAACTAGGTCAAATTTACCAAAACAACTCCAGATTTTCCAATTCAAAGTTTACTATGGCAGTCCTGATTCATTCAGTCATATATCATTATATACAACTCCAATTCAAGTGATTCCAAAGCCATTTGAAAGTTAAGATACAAGGCTATAATTCTTAAGAAGACATCAACACAAAATCAGTAGTATTCCCAATCAAATTAACCAATTACCAAAGCTGATTTTCAGGTTTGGACAGAAACAGGGCAGCATGGGTATTTCAGTCTTTTCACAGTCTACGTTGCTCCGATTGAGCTGAAATTTTGTAGGAAACTATTAAATATCATTATCTAAAACTTTCATGTTTTGTTCCAAGCCTAATTCGGCCTCTAACATGGGGCACTGAAACTGGACAGAACTGAAGCATAAGAAACCGATATTCTGGAAATTTGCTCCATTCAAGGTATAACTCTCATTTTAAGCATGAAACCGGCACTACAACCTCATATACAAGCTTATATATATCATATACTATCCATACAGAAAGTATAAGAAGAAAATCATTCAAACCCAAAGCTGAAATTTTACACTACAAAGCTGGAATTGACCAAATCTACTACTAAACCACGAGATCTACCCAACAAACCAATACCTTCCTTACCTAGTATTGGAGAAGCACAACAGTCTCTAGGAAGCTTGAACCACCAAAACTCTCCACTCCAAGATGGCAATCCACCTTCCTAAGCAACTTCCATGGATTATTTGGTGAATCTATCGGTCAGTTTGCAAGATTGAGCAAGAAATCAAGATGGAAAGTGTTTCTTTCTCTCCTTTTCTCTCCTAACTCTCACGGCCAAATGTGCAGAAAATGAAGAAGAAATGCAGCCCAAGGAAAGATAAGAAAGCAAGAAAAAGGGCTTGGTCAAAGTTTAACACATGTCACAATTGGATTGGTGGTCAAAATTTTCTTTTCTCTCTCTTGTTTTTTTGTCCAACTTTTCGACTGCTTTATCAGATATTCTGGGGCTGATTTAACTCAATTAATAGCAAGGGTATTAAGGTAATAAAGTGGTGTTTACATGGTGTACTCACTCGGTAACAAACGGTGCACGTCGGTTCTACCCGTTTTTCCTTAACTCGCACGTACTAGGCTTTTTACTTATAATTCACTAACTTATTCTTCTCACTTCTAATCTCATATTATTTCTCATCTAAAACTCACTCTTAATTACAAAATTTAGTACACAACCCTCCACACTTAATCACATTACCAAAATACGTGAAAACTCCAATTTACCCGAACTATAAAACTAAGGGTAAAACTCTTAATTCTATTCTTTATTCCAACCCTTGAGGATGTAAATAAGTAGTATAGCTATAATAAGGTAATGTATTTCAAATAAAAGGGAATTTTAAGAAAAATGTGATGAATTTTACAATTCCATAGAATAAAATTAGGGTTTTGAGTCAAATACGAGGGATTTAAACACAACCTGTTAGTCACAAGTAAACTAGGGTTTTAAAGTACAAGTAGGGTTTCTAGTCTTTAAAATAAAACAATGTTTTAAAACAAAAATAAAATAAAGAAACCGTAATCTTTTCTTTGAGATTAAACAAAATAGTATCCTAAAATTTGGGGTATCACATGGCCATCCTATTCCGACTTCGGTCGTTCGTTTTGAAACCTATTTGCACGTACTCGATTCCATCCAATGATTTTAAGAATAATGATCCGTTCCTACTCGAGTTTTGTAACCTTATTGTGATACCCCAACTTTTAGGACCATCTTTTGTTAGCCTCAAAGGGAATATTATGGTTTCTTTATTTCATTGTTTCGTTTTACATACTAGAAACCCTAAATTCTAGAAATAAAGTCTAATCAAAACCCTAGTTTCACTTGTGACTGACCGTTTTCTCAAATTTCTCATATTTCAACCGAAACCCTAAATTCAATTTATGGAATTGTAAAATCCCTCACGTTTTCTTAAAAATGTCCTTTTATTTGGAAATTATTCATTTACTATAGCCCTACTACCCATTCATTCCACAATAAGTGCAAATGAACCTAGAAAGTAGGGTTTCACTTTTTGTTTCCAAGTTGGAGCAAGTTAGGGTTTTCACGTGTATCCGTAGTATAATTATCCAGTATGGAGCGAGAATCAAATTTGGTGCTTAAGAGTGACTTTTGGGTGAGAAATAATGTGTGATTAGGAGCAATGATAAAAAGTTAGTGAATAGGAAGTAAAAACCCTAGTACGTGTGATTTAAGGAAAAACGTTGCGAACCGACGGGTACCGTGCACTACCGATTGAATGCATCACTTGACCACCACTTTCTTACCAAACAAGCTCATTAATATTTGAGCAAAATATCTCCTTATTTCCAGCTGGCTTTGACAGAAATTTAGGGCTAAAAATGCAAGGAAAGAAAAAGAAATTTTTGTTGGCTTTGGTGGTGACAAGTGTCACACCCTTATGGCTCCTTGACCATGTGACAGCCCCACCTTCCCCTAAGGCGAACCAAAGAGGTTAGCGGACTGCCTGCCTAGCTCTCGCCAGGACTAACGGTGCAGTTTAGTGCGATCTATTTTGTTCCGGAACTTATAACGCGCGTAAACAAGGCAAAAGGGCAAAATAACCCAAAATAAAAAAATGAAATTTGGAGTCGGCCATGAATAGTAACCGACCCGTCAGAACCCAACCAACTATCAAGTAAACATTCACATATGGAATTTGACCAATTACAACCCAAAGTAGCATACAAAAGTTTTCAAAAGTGAATATATACACGATTTGCCAAATTGAAAGTGAAATCGGCCCTAAAGATACATTTAGGGTTTCCCTTCGTATACAATACAAAAGAAATATACATCTAGTTCATTCAGCAACCATCTATCAAGATTCATTCCAAAAAGAGTCATATTCCTATAAGGAAAACAAAAGAACGGTGTGAGCTAATTGCCCAGTGAGATACTATCACTTACGCACCCAAGTGCATATAAGCATCAAGCTTTCATTCAATTTAGTAAAAATAAGCAAAGGCACACTTCAAATATGGTGATAAAAGGATACAGATGGCTCTCAAGAGCCCTTTCCTCATTTGCATTTCTTGATCGGACGTCATTGACTCTCCGTCAATGTTCAAAAGTAACCAACCGTAGACTCCACTTCTCTCCCAATCCTTCCACCTAACATCCCCCTACCGGGCCCGCACTCCAAACACTTGCATTGTGGTATTACTCGAGTATACTGGAATCGAGAGTCTCTCATACTACAAGATTCCTTATAACTTTACCGAAGACTCATTAATTGTCACGACCAAACCCTTGCCGACTCGATTCAATCAACTACCAATGGGGTTGAGCTCAATGATAACATTTGTAGTCGTTGGATACTCGTCCGATCGACACCAAGTCATGTATTTCATTTCATATAACATCCCAATAACTTTTCAATAACATGCGAAACAATAAGTGAGAGTGATAAAGTACACTCTCACTTCAATCAATTAACATTCAACATCTCAAGTTCAAATATCAAAGCCATATAATAGCACACAAGTGAGTAGTACACTCACCAGGGTCAGTGCAGATACCTCCCAAAAGAGAGCTTTAATCACCAATAAACCCTAAAATAATCCAAGGAAAACAATTGAAGGTTCCACTTTCAAAATTGAGTATACAGAATGCACATGTGAGGCTCGACCACCAGTCGTATGCGTGACGCCCCGAAAACTAGGAGTATGAGAAACCGAAAATTTTTATATATTTTCTCGACATTATTTTGTTTTCTTGTCTCTAAGTTTGTTTTCTTCAATATATTAATGTTTTATACATTTCTATAAGGAAATATAGTTTCCAAATCATTTTCTTGATCCAAGTTAGTCCACGTTAATTTTGAAGTGCGTTTTGAACGTGGGACCCGCAAGTGCGGTAAATGCATTATATTTTTGACAACTTGTTAGAATTTTATATTAAGTGATATTATTTTACAAGGTGTTAAGATATTTGTATTGGAGAGACAAAAAGATAAGTTTTAAACCTAAAGGTGACAAGTGTCACCATCTAATTTACTCTTGAGTTTGACCATTTGACTTTACCTTTACCTTTACCAAATAAATATAAAAAATTGACCAAAATAAGCTCTTATTTCAAGCTCTCTTGGCCGACTTTCTTGCTCAAAGAAAGGAAGAAAACTCTCCACAATTTTGGTCTCCAATCTTGCTCAATCTCTCAAGTCAACCGTTTAATCTTGCATTTGTTCCATAAAACTTCTTCTATTAGTGTTTGTGAGTTGTTTGGTGGAGTTATTTGGAAGGTTAAGGTGCCTAGTTGTTCTCTCTCTTCTATTGCTAAGGTGAGTTGTGAAGGACCCCTCTCCTTCCTCTAATGATGTTCAATTCATGATTGGTGGTGGTATGAGATGCAATATTATGGATTATTTCTTGATTTGTGGTTGAAGTGATGAAGTTTTATTGTTTTTGGGAATTTTTCTGTTTTAATATAAGCATGGTTGTGTGGTGATATATGATGATTGGAAATGATGTTTAAGGACTCTATGAGGTGGAAAAAGTGGTCAATTGCAATCAATTTCTGTTTTGGAAGAAATTTCAGAAAATTAGGGTTCTTGAGGGAGCATTCTGTCCGAATTTTTAGCTCCTATTTAGAGGCCGAATTGGCTTTGTTTTAAAACATAAAAGTTGTAGGGAATGACATTTTAGAGGTGCCTACAAAATTTCAGGTCAATCGGAGTAGCGTAGCTTGAAAAAGTCGAAATTACTATTGCTGTTCTGGTTTTACCCGAATGTAAGAATTGCGCCTGTAATTGGTTGTTTTGGTCAGGATTGCTTCCGAATTATTTGTTGAGGCCTTCTGATGAAATTTAGCCCTGTTTCTTAGCTATCATTTGGTTTTGGAATTTCTGGATTTGGACTTGGAGAGCCTGAGTTATGATGTTTCCGCTAGAATGCGTTCTGTGAAGCTGTTTTTTGTGATTCTGGTGTAGTTTCTTGTGTTTTTGACCTGCTTACACTCGAAACTGGGTTGAGTGACCTTCTGGAATATTGTAGCCCCATCTCTTAGCTTCGAAACGGTGGGTCTTGAACCTTCATCCAATAATTGTAGTGCCTTTGGTACCATTACCGCAAAATGACGTCAAAACCTGTTTTTCTGGTTTTGAGCTTAACTTTCATTTCCGAACTTTTCCCTAGCTTGAATTGTACTCGTATTACTAGGAGCTTGCTGAATGGCTATTGGATGAACTTGTTGTTGTGTGTGTACCTTTGGGACTGGCTGAAGATATAATGAAGCCATGATGGCTGGGAAAGTAAGCAAATTTAGGGGAAGTGCTGTCCGAAGTTTTAAAGGGTTTGATTGCTTTGAGTTTGTGATCTAAGACTTGGATTTGAGCAAGGCAATGTTATATGATGGATGATTTCTGAGCCATGGAAGTGAGTGACCTCAAACTATTTCTGAAGTTATTTATGAACCGTTTCCTGCATTATTTACCTTTAAACTGTTTCCAAAGTTACTTTTGAACTGTTTTCTTGCATATCATGCGTGCTTGCATATGAGTGTTCCTTATTTGCTATATTTTCTTAACTTCATGGCTTGTATTATTGATTGATAACGTGTTAAGTGTTTTGAATGATTTCCAAAACGAGCTTTCTAGGCGAGTGTGTACCTTATCGTACTCGACCTAAATAACTGTACAATTTTCAAGGATTTAATTATTGAAATGCTAGTTGCGCATGATGTAAGCCTTTTGGGCTGAACTGGCCATTGCCCCTTGTTACCGGTCGTCTCGAGCCAGAAACGGTCTCGGTCGGGCGATTAGGGACTTGGGTGAACGTTTGGTATACTCGAGTATTACCTTTGTAGGTTGGTGGAGGTTGGTGGAGTCTGGTAAATGAAATGAATGACCAAATGAGCGAGGCATTTATTTATAAAAGAAACGAAAATGCATTTTTCAAAAGTTTGAAGGAAGGAGGAAATGTCAGGAGAACGAACGTATCTTTTTCATGAATGTTACTATCGCTTTCCATTGTAAATGTTTCTTGAATTATTGATACTCCATATTTACTGTTTTGCAAATGTTGTAGTTGTTTCTGGACTTATCATTTGATTTATGACATCATTGAAATGAACTATTGTGAAACCGATTTGATTACTGATTTTTCTGGTTACTCGCTGAGCTTTTAGCTCACCCCAAAAATATTTTATTCCCCTCCACAGGGCTCAAGGCGAAGGAAGGACTTGTAGTACTTATTCACGTGAATGGATGGCCTATATTTTGTACAATTTGGATTTGGAATCATTTTATGTAAAGTTGGGAATTGTTTCCGCTTCGCTTATGACATGTAATTATTGGAGACTTGGATGTATATTTGAGATTTATATTGTAATTTATTTGAGGAATGTAGTGAACGACTGAGTCCCGGCGAGAGCTGGGCAGGCGACCCGCCGAACCCTCTGGTTCGCCTTAGGGGGAGGTGGGGCCGTCACAGTATGCCTCGCCAAATAATTACTAAAGCAAGGTGCAAAACATGATTTCTGGTAACGAAAAGGTAACATGAAGACCTAGGCTCAAACAACCCAAAAGCCCTTCATTCAAATCACAAGTAAATCCAACTAGCCCTCAAGAAAAATTTCGGCAACATATCCCTTGTTTTTACCTATTTTCCAGCCATCATGGCTTCATTATATCCTCAAATCAATCCCAACATCTCGTACAAAAGAATCTCATTCCCAAAAGCCATTCACTAGGCTTAATGGCATTCAAGTACAAAATTTAAGTAAGAAATGTCCGGATATGAAAGTCAAGCCCTAAACTATTCAAATAACCACAATAATACTCGATTACAAGTCATAAACCAATTCTATCTACTACCAAAATAGGGTTCCCTAAGCATATACAAACATTAGAGGAAACCAGAAAATTCGGAAATGCAATTAACTTTGGCCCTGAAAAAACAGTTTTTGTCCTCATTTTGCGGTAATGGCACCAATTTCACTACGATTATCGGATGAGGGTACAAGACCCACCATCTCGAAGCCAAAAGACAGGGCTACAACATCACAGAAGGTCACTCAACCCAGTTTTGAGTGCAAACAGGTAAAAAATGCAAGATACTACATCAAAAAAGTAAAACAGATCCACCAAAACGCATTATAGCGGAAACATCATAACTCAGGCTCTACAAGTCCAAATCCAGAAATTCCAAAACCATCTGAAAGCTAAGAACAGGGCTAAATTTCATCAGAAGGCCTCAACAATTAATTCGGAAACAATTCCAGCCAAAACAACCAATTACAGGCGCAATTCTCCAATTCGGGTAAAACCAGAACAGCAATAGTAATTTCGACGTATCTCATTCTACACTACTCCGATTGACCTGAAATTTTGTAGGCACCTATAAAATGTCATTCCCTACAACTTTCATGTTTTAAGCCAAGGCCAATTCGGTCTCTATCTAGGACCTAAAATTTCGGACAGAATGCTCCCTCAAGAACCCTAGTTTTCTGAAATTTCTTCCAAACCAGAAATTGGTTGCAATTAATCACTTTTCCCACCTCCTTAAGTCATTATAGACCATTTCCAATCATCATAGATAGCCACACAATCATGCTTATATTAAAACAGAAAAATCCCCAAAAATAATAAAACTTGATCATTTCAACCACAAATCAAGAATTAATCCATAAACTTGCATCTTCTACTACCACTAAGCATGATTTAAGCATCAATTAAAGGAGGAGGGTGGTTCTTCACAACTTACCTTAAAACAAGAGAGAGAGAGCTATTGGTCACCTTAGCTTTCCAAATAATTCCACACAACAACTCACCAACACTTCCTTAATTGGTTTTATGGAGCAAAATCAAGGTTGGATGGTTGAGTAAGTTGATTGAAGCAAGATGGAAGCCAAAATCTTGAAGAGTTTTCTTTCTTTCCTTGCTTAAGAGATTCAGCCAAGAGGAAGAGAAGAATGAGGGATTTGTGGTGAATTTTTAAGATATTTAAGTCAATTGGTAAGACATGCAATAGTAGTCAAATGGTCCAACCAATAGCCAAGTGACACTTGTCACCTTTTCTTAAATACCTACCTAACTTATCTCTCTCATATCAATCCAAATTGCAACCTCTACTTATCTCTTAACACCCGATAAATTAACTCCAGTATCTAAAACTTAACCTAGTTGGTCGAATTTTTCCGAACTTTTCGCACTAGTGGGTCCCACGTCCGGTATACGCTCTTAATTTCTCAAAATCCATTCGATACTAGAAAAAGCATCTAAAAATTATATCTGCTCCTCAAAATTATCTAGAAATTTTTCTAATCACGAAAATGCAGAAAACAAGCCAGGTAGCCTCTTCTATCCCATGATTTTTTCCACTTTTTTTTTTCTGCGTGAATACTATTCTCTCTCCTACCCAAACTCTGCGATCCTTAGAAACCATACCAATGCTCAAACGATGATTCCCCATAGGAATACTACTTTCAGGTCGTAGGGTAGACAAGCAGGCGTGGTATCTATTTCGTCCATCGAAATTGGGATTGACAAATGGATGAGTAACACCGGGATCTACTAATATTTCCGCAGAAATACCGCAATCGTACCTTCCTCAATCTCAGGAGAATCGGGGACCTGTTGTGGCTCCAATGAATACACTCGAGCTGCCACCTTAGATTTAGTCCCTTGGCCGATTCGGAGTTAATCTTTGTCACTTGCTGATTCCCCATTCCATCTCGTGATAGGACTGGACAAGTAGCGAGCTGATGGTTTGCACTTCCACAGCGCAAACATTTTCCCTCCTTCTTCCAGCAATTGTCCTCCGAGTGGTTTGGCTTTCCGCAATACCCGCAAGGTCCGTGTGTTGCAGAAGCCGATTGACCTGCAAATCCAAATTAGAAACAACAAAATGCAAATCCAATTTCCGATTGACCTGAAATTTTGTACGGATCTCTAAAATATCATTCCCTAAAACTTTCATGTTTTAACCCAAGGCCAATTCGGCCTCTAACTATGAGGTACAGTGCCAGGCAGAATGTAAGACAATGAAACCCTAACTTTTCAATTTTTCTTCCAAACCAGAAATTTTCTGCAATTAACTACCATTCACACCAACTAGTTTCATTCTAGATCATTTCCAATCATCATACATAGCCATACCATAACAATCATATTAAAACAGAAAAAATCACCCATAAATGTAAAACTTCACCAATTCCACCAAAAATCAAAAAATAACACCAAAAATCATCACTTCAACTACCTCAAGTCACAAATTAAACATCATTAGGTGGAGGAGAGGGGTTTCTTCACTACTCACCTTAGTAAAACAAGAGAGAGAGCAACTTGTCACCTTAGCTTTCCAAACAACTCCACCAAACACCTCACAATCACTCACTTAAAGGTTTCTATGGAACAAAAGCAAGATTAAGTGGTTGATTAGTTGAATTTGAGCAAGATGGAGGCAAGAATTTGAAGAGTTTTCTTTCTTTCTTTGCTTGAAGTGGCCGGCCAAGATGAAGGAGAAAATGGTGAATTTTTGGTAGTTTTTTTATTTATTTGGTCAAATGGTAAAAGGTGAATAGTAGTCCAAAAAGTAAAGCCAATCATATGGTGACACTTGTCACCTCATTAAATGCATCTATATCTCTTTGTTTCCTTTCACATCAATCCATATAGCAACCTCTAATTATCTCATAACACCCGGTAATTTAAACCCAGTATCCAGAACTTAACCTAGTTGGCCGAATTTTTTTGAACTTTCCGACTAGCGGGTCCCACATCCGGTATACGCTCTTAATTTCTCAAAAACTAACCGATACTAGAAAAATCATCTAAAAACTATATTTACTCATAAAATTCATTGGAAAAATTTTCCTAATAAGGAAAATGCAGAAAACAAGCCATTAAAAGAAAATAAACCCTAGAAAAATGAGAAAATTACGGGTTCTCACACTCTCTCCCCCTTAAAAGAATTTCGCCCTCAAAATTTCTCACCTTAACTCACAAAATGTTCAAGGTATTTCTTTTGCATCTCTTCTTCCACCTCCCAGGTAGCTTCCTCTACCCCATGGTTTCTCCACAGTATCTTAACCAACGGAATCTGCTTGTTTCTTAGTTCTTTGACTTTCCGGTCAAGTACTTGGACAGGTTTCTCTTCATAAGCAAGCGATTCGTCTACATCGATCTCCCCTGGTTGTAAGATATGGGATGGGTCGGGATAGTACTTCTTGAGCATCGAGACGTGGAAGACGTTGTGAATTCGAGAGAGACTGGACGGCAGCTCTAATCGATATGCTACCGCTCCTACCCTCTGGAGGATCTTGTAGGGTCCAACGAACCTCGGTTGGAGCTTCTTCCCTTTGCCTGCTATGACGCTCCGTAAGGGTGTGACCTTGAGAAACACATGGTCTCCAACTGCAAACTCCAAGTCCTTTCTTCGATTATCAGCGTAACTCTTCTATCGGCTTTGAGTTGTTTGGAGTCGTTGCCGTATCAACTTGACCTTTTCTCGAGCCTCTTCCATCCATAGAATAGTTGCTGGATCTAGCGTCTTTCTCTCACCAACTTCATCCCAATAGATCGGTAACCGGCATTTTCGTCCATATAGTGCCTCGTATGGAGCCATTTGAATCGACGAATGGTAGCTGTTGTTGTACGCAAACTCTACTAAGGTCATGTGTTGACCCTAGTTGCCTCCAAAATCCAGAATGCAAGTCCGTAGCATGTCCTCGAGAGTTTGGATCGTCCGCTCCGATTGTCCATCCGTCTGAGGGTGATAGGTCGTGCTCAAGTTGAGTTTAGTCCCTAGGGTTTCTTGGAACTTCTTCCAAAATCGAGATACGAACCGGGGATCTCTATCGGAAACGATGCTTATAGGAACGCCGTGTAGCCTTACAATCTCGTCCATGTACAGTTGGGCCAACTTGTCCATGGAGTACTTCATGTTTATTGGCAAGAAATAGGCCGATTTGGTTAATCGATCGACGATTACCCAAATGGCATCGTGCCCTCTTTGCATCCGTGGCAACCCTGAAACGAAGTCCATGGTGATGTTTTCCCACTTCCACTCGGGTATCTCAAGGGGCTGTAACAAGTCCGATGGTTTTTGATGCTCTGCTTTCACCTGTTGGCAAACGAGACATTTCTGCACGTACAGAGCGATTTCCTTCTTCATATTGTCCCACCAATAGGTTCCTTTCAGGTCTTGATACATCTTACTGCTACCCGGATGGATAGTATACTTGGACCGATGAGCTTCCTCTAGAATCTCCGTTTTCAATGATTCATCCTTCGACACCACTATTTGGTTCCGGTATTTTAAAATACCCTCAGGATTAAAATTGAAATCCGTTGTTTCTCCTTTCCCCATTTTCTCTCCCCACTTTCTTACCATCAAATCTTCTTTTTGCGCCTCTTTAATGCGTTCCAATAGAGTGGAGGTTACTTTAACATTGCTAAAACTCACCTTATGACTTCCAAGACAGGGTTTCCACTCACATACGGATTCTAATAAATCCCACTCTTTGATCATCAATCCTGCTACTTGAATCTTACGACTTAAGGCATCGGCAACCACGTTTGCCTTTCCCAGATGGTAGTTAATTGTGCAGTCGTAATCTTCCAGAAATTCCATCCACCGTCGTTGCCTCATGTTCAATTCCTTCTGGGAAAAGAGGTACCTAAGACTCTTGTGGTCCGAGTAAACCTCAAAGGTAACCCCATATAGGTAGTGTCTCCATTTCTTTAGAGCAAAAACAACTGCGGCTAACTCCAGATCATAGGTTGGGTAGTTCTGCTTGTGAGGTTTAATTTTCTCGAGGCAAAAGATATCACATTCCGGTTCTGCATCAGTACACACCCTAGACCTTCCCGTGACGCATCGGTATACACGACAAACCCGTCACCTCCGTTAGGTAAGACTAGAACTGGAGCCATGGTCAATCTTTTCTTTAGCTCTTGAAAACTTGTCCCACTTCGGGCATTCCAAATGAACCGACCATGTTTCTTTGTCAAATCGGTTTGGGGACCGGCCAGTTTGGAAAAGTCCTTGATGAAACGCCGGTAACACCCAGCCAGCCCTAGAAAGTTGCGGACCTCGGTGGGATTTTCTGGCCTCTTCCAATTAGTCACCTCCTCTACTTTCGCCGTGTCAACCGAGATACCTTCGTGGGAGATTACGTGCCATAGGAAAGTGATTTTCTCCAACCAAAACTCGCACTTACTAAACTTGGCGTACAACTGATGCTCCCTTAGGGTCTGCAACACCACCCTCAAATGCTGCTCATGCTCCTCGCGAGTTTTGGAGTAGACCAAGATGTCATCAATAAAAACAACGACAAATCGGTCTAAATAGGGCTTAAAAACCCTATGCATAAGGTCCATGAAGGCGGCAGGAGCATTGGTCAGTCCGAAGGGCATAACTGCAAACTCGAAATGTCCATATCTCGAGTTGAAAGCGGTTTTCGGAATGTCCTCCCTCCTAATCAATAACTGGTAGTATCCTTGCCGGAGGTTTAGTTTTGAGAAGACCACTGCTCCTTGCAGCTGGTCGAACAACTCATCAATGTGGGGCAGTGGATATTTATTCTTAATCATGACGTTGTTCAGGCCCCGGTAGTCGATACACATCCGTAAACTTCCGTCCTTTTTCTTCATAAATAGGACAGGAGCTCCCCAAGGAGATCCACTCTCTTGAATGAATCCTCGCCCCAGAAGGTCTTGCAATTGCAACTTTAGCTCCATGAGCTCCGCGGGAGCCATTCGGTATGGTGTTTTGGAGATAGTGTAGACACCAAATTTTTGACTTTATTTTTTTCATTATTAGTTTTATTGATATTTGTTTTAGTTTGGTTTTACTAATCTCATTTTTAGACATTTTAGCATAAAATTTGTAAGGAAAAAAAAGAAAGAAAAAAAAAGGAAAAAGAAAAGAAAATTGTTCACAAAATATGTTTATTACTTTTAAATTCAATCTTTTGGGCATTTTATTTATTTTTGTATTATTAAAAAAACAAAGAAAAAAGAAAAAAAAAAGAATCCCGTAGCATGCAAGCTGCATTTTTTCGCAGCTTGCAAGGGAGGGCTTGGTCAGCCCCTTGGGCTGCAAATATAGAAGAAGATTGCTAGGGTTTTAGGGTTGAGGTCCCATATATAAAAGCCAAAAAGAAACAGCAGCCGCAAGGAGAGAGGGACGGCCGCAAATCTGAAGAGGGGAGGAACGGCAAAAGAAAAATCAAAAGGGAGGGTGACGGAAAGAAAAGCAAGGCTGAGAAAGAATTGAAAGGAAGAGAGAGGGAGAGAACGGCAGACAACTGAGAAAATTCTGAAAGAAACCAGAGAGAGAGGGAGCAACAATAGGGTATTAGGAGAGAGCTACGAGAGAAGGGTGGCGGCGATCTATCAAAGGAAAACCAGAAAAATGAAACAGCGGCTGAGGAAAGCTATAGAGCAAGAGAGAGCTAAGGAAAAGGGGAGAGTTTCGTAGGGTTTTGGGAGTGAGCTAAGAACCAGAGATTTTAGACGATTGAGCAAAGAAAGGGTGAGATTGACGGCTGGAATATTGCCAAATTCGAGCTTGAATTAACCACCCACGCCAGTTTTGAAGAAGATCTTGCAGCTTTGATTGCATACCGGGGCTGTTATCTCTGGCACTTCCGTACTGAATTGCGCCCTTTTAAGGTGTAAAGGTAGTCTTTTTCTATCTCTTTTTGACCGTATATTATCGTTTTGGTTCCAGGCATGATTAAAATTCCAGTTACTGCATTCTTATTCTTGTACGTTTTGGCTGCATAATAGCCCGCTGGTTTGAGTTTTGTTGCCTCAGTCGCTGTTTAATCTTGTTTTGAACAAGGAAACTTGATAGTCAATGTTAGGCTGGAAAAGTTTTGCTCAAAAGGTTGCGCAAGGTCTATTCTTTTGGTTAGGATCGATAGAAGTTTTTCTCCTTATGTACCCCTGATGCATTCTTTAGTTGGATGTCAACTTGCTTCCATCCGTAAACCTGGAAAGATGTTTGCCCAGTTTGTTCAGTCTTTGCTCGTTCTTGATTATAAAATTATGGTTTGGGCCTTAGGTTCATATCTTGTGCATCCGTTCTGAGATTTAGGCAGAAGGTTTAAGGTATATTGGGTTGTGTTTGAGAAGCTGCAAAATCTGCAGCAAGACAAAGTTTCGGTCATCCATTTTTTGCAGGTTGGGTTTGCATGTTTTGGGTTTTGGAGTGCTGGTTGAGAGGAATGGGATAAGGGGGGTCAGGTTTGCATGTTTGGGGGGGGGCTGAAAGGCTTGAATCACGTTGAATATTTGTTGATAAGCCATATCAAAACGAATTGCAGGTTGCTAAATCATCTCTTCATATGAACATCTTGTCCAGAATTTTTGCATCAATTGTTTTTTATGTTCTTTGTTCGTTTGGATGCGCAGCCATGTTTGATTGGAATAACTTCAAAGCTGTTGTGTGCGTCTTTTTTGCTGAAATTGCAGACCTTTGTACATAAAATTTATGCTGCAGAATCATGCTGAAGGTTTCATCAGTTGCCGAAGCCTTCAGTTGCAGCAATCTTCTTCCTTCTTTTGTCGTTTGGTTTTCCTTCCACCCTTGATGATCAGCTCCCTTTCTTGATTCAATCATGTAATGAAGTTGCATGTTTAGTGGATGATGGATAGGTAGGATCTTGGTGTTGGATAAATCTGTTTTGCATGATGAATTGGAAGACAAGTTGTGTGTTTGGGTTTTGTTTCGGTTGCTGAAAGCTTAATAAGAAAGATTGCAGAAGTGAATTGAAGTTCCTTCATAGCTTTGCATGAAACCTGTATGGGAATCTTTCCAAAATTGCATTTTAACCCCTCTAATTCCCCTTTGTTGCACTAAGGCTCAATTATGGGTTGATTCCTTGCAATTAGGTCCTAAGGTATTTGCATTTCAATCATTACTTGGCTCTTTTATTATTTTTGGGACCTTTGAATTTCTTAAATGTTTCGATTGGACTTGAATGGTTAATTAATCTTTGCAATTTGGTCCTTGGTAGTTTCAATTTTTGCAACTTCATTGTTTGTTTGATTCCAAGTAGCCACCTTGCTTTGTTTAAATTGCACTTCATGCATGAATTTAAGAGCTTTATGACCATGTGAACCTGTGTTTGCATGTTTTCTTTAATTTTTACAAATAAATTGGTAACTTGACCATTTCTTTTATTTTAGAGGATAAATAAGCCATTTTTCTTTCATTTGGGCACCATTCCAAGGGAGGTATAATTTCTTTTATCTTTTTTGTCTCTTCCCTATGTGATCCAACGTGCTAAGTGAAAATTGCATGTCTACTTGCTTCCCTTGCCTTTCCTTAATTCCTTTCATTTATTTCATTTTTACTTTTGCTTTTTATTTAAGTTATTCTTTATGGGGTATGTGTACACCTCTTGGCTTGTAATAGATAGGGCTTGGAAAGCACTTGATGAAGACCGATTGAAGACGTGTGCCTAGCTAGCAAATGTAATAGGTTCATTAGCTTGATTGCTTGCTTTTGTTGCTATGTGTTAATTTGCTTTATTAGGCTCTTGCATCTAGTCGAGCATGCTAAGTGTTATGTGCTATGTGTTTATGAGTGTTTGGCATGTCTACTCGCTTTCCATAGCCATGAATGAATGTGATGGATGAATGTACGTTTCCACTAGTCCAACGCTAGTAGGAATTCATAAAATGGGCTAGTCCAACGCTAGACGCTTAGGGATTTCTCTCGTGAGTCCATACTTGCATGTTTCATTTCATTTCATGCATTTTTCTTTAGTTTTTAGCATTTGGCATGCTCCTCGAACCCCTTTTCCCCTCATTTTAGGATTTTTGCACCTCATGCTAGTTATAGGATACATTTGCTTGAGAGTCCCCTTTCGATAAGGGAAACGAGCGAGTGTGGCTACAAAATAGCCTTAGCACGCTAGTTCTCCCTTCTAATCAAAGGGAAAATTAAAGTCACAAAGTTAGGACTCCCCGTTCCCGTCTTGATGCATTCCTATAGGATTCATGCATTTTACTCATTCACTATCACATACACTTCTACTTTATATTTTATCCCTTTTTCCACATTCTCACTTCACACTACTTTTGCACGTTTTCATTCAACTACTTACACTTTATAATATCACACGCACACATGCACTTTATGTTATCTCACATACATTTTCACATTATTTCTTTACTCACCTTACCTTGTAAATACATTTGCACACCTCGATTTACATCCTATTATTTTTATTACTTTTCTCACTTTCACACAAACTCACATTTTTACATGGCATGCATTCCACTCATTTTTACGTCATTTAGGATTATGTGTGACCTCTCCAAATGATCATTATTGGGCTTCACAATTAATGTGATTGGCACCACTCAACCTTTGAAGAGAAATTTCCCCCATGTCCCCCTAGGTCTAGGTTTTTGCATTCATATAATCATATCCAACATGCGATACATACCTTGGGTAGAAAAATTAGGAAAAGTGAGGCTAAGTCACGCAACTAGCTTTGGCTAGGGTAAGGGAGTGCCTTAGGCTCCGCCTTTGCCTTCTCCCTTACCAAATGTGACCCCCGATCCATTTTTTTGGTTACGTAGACCTAAAAGTTTTAAAAAGGGTTTTATTTACTTTTTCATTCAAAAACAAAAATCATTTTTGGGTGACTTGGTACACCCTAACTCTATACCAAGTGGCGACTCCATTTTTCATCCAAAAAACCCTTTTTGAACTTTATTTGGCCAAACCGTCGCATTTTACAATCCCATGGCCTTTTATTTTCACTTTCACACACGTTCACACACACCACACACACTACTCTCACACCATAATCAAAAAGTGGGGCGCGACAGATAGGTGAGGTTCCAAGTAGCAGGTCTATCTTGAATTCTATCTCTCTTTCCGGAGGTAGGGCTACTAACTCATCAGGGAATACATCCGGAAATTCCTTTACTATGCCCACGTCCTCCACCTTTAACTTATCCGTAGGGGTGTTAATCAAAAAGGCTAAAAATCCTTGCACCCCTCTACTTGGCAGTTTTCTAGCCCTAATGCCCAAAATCAAAGCAGATGAGGCTAGCCTACCCCTTATGTCCAACCATAAGGTTGCCTCACCAAGGATGCGAAATTCTACCACTTTCGTTTTACAATCCAGTTGGGCATTATACTTGGCTAGCCAGTCCATACCCAAGATCACATCATACCCCTTAATGACCAAGCTTATCAAGTCCCCTAACAATCTCTTCTCTCCTACCCACACTTCACAATCCCTATAAACCATACTAGTAATCAAACGTTGATTCCCCTTAGGTGTACTAACTTCGAGGTTGTATGGTAAACTAGCAGGTTTTATATCGATGCCACACATGAAATCAGGGTTAACAAAGGAATGAGTGGCACTAGGATCAATTAAAACTTTGGCAAAGCGGTGGAAAATAGGGATCGTACCTTCTACGACCTCTGAGGAATCTGGGACCTGATGGGGCTCTAAGGAATACACTCTAGCTGGCACCTTAGGTTTGGACCCATCTCCCTTAGCTGGTCCAGCATTGGTCCTTGGCGGTGGTTGGCTCCCCTTTTCGTCTCGTTTTAGGACCGGGCAAGTGGCCAATTGGTGGTCTGCGCTTCCACATCGCAGACATTTGCCCTCCTTCCTCCAGCAGTTATCTTCTGTGTGGTTTGGCTTCCCATAATGTCCACAGGGACCGCGAGGTGCTGAAGCTGAGCCTCCCTGAAAATTTTCTCCTTGCCCTCGCCCAGCTTGGCCACCCCTAAACGGAGTCCCTCTGCCTGAATCCGACTGTCGTCTACCTCCCATTCCTCGTCCAAACTTGGAGGGGGTACTCTTCTCACCCTGTCCTCAGCTACTCCCAGGAAAGCCACGTTTCTTCGCCTGGAAGTTCCGGACTTGCAACCTCGCACTCTCTACCCGTTGGGCCTTCTCCACGACCTCGCTAAAAGCATTGATTTGAGCCACCACGAGGTCCTTTTGGATTTCAACATTCAAGCCCTAGATAAAGAGCCTGATTCGCCGTTGTTCGGTCATGATTAGCTCAGGCGCAAATTTGGACAGGCGGGTAAATTGACTCTCGTATTCCGCCACAGATTGAGCCCCTTGGCGGAGTCGGATGAATTCGTCTTCTTTCCTCTCCTGAACTAGAGGAGGGAAAAACTTCGCGTTGAATTCCCTTATGAAATTTACCCAAGTCCTGGGCGTTTGTTCCCGTTCCCATTTTTGCCGTATTACGTTTCATCAGGAACGGGCCGCCCACTCTAGCTGAAAAACGGTAAAAGTCACCTGCCGTTCGTCAGTGTAGTGTAAAGCCGTAAAAATATCGACCATCGTCTCAAGCCACCTTTCCGCTACATCCGGATCGGGCCCCCCAATAAACTTGGGTGGAGCAAACTTTTGAAATCGTTCGAGAGCTCTGTCTTCGCTCTCGATGTGGTTGCCAGGGTTTCCAAGATTGGGGTGTGGGTTTTGGCCCTGTTGCTGCACCACTTGTGCTAGCAAGTTGGTCATTTGCTGCATAGCGGCAGCTATTTGCACGTTGGGGGTCAGGATTAGGTCCATAAGAGGTTTCCCCAGTACCCCTATCCGGTGTGGGTTGTCTATTTCCGTGCCCACGTCCCCGTCCACTCCGTGTACCTTCCATGAACTTTATTTGGTCTAGGCAAATGTACTAAACCAATATAATAACAATGCATGTAAGTAAAACCCAAAAACTTTTACAAACATATATATACATTCCAAACAAGGCACACAACACACATATCAACAACCAGTCAAGTCAAGTACAGTCAAGCCAAGTACACACATGGACAATCCCCAAGGGAATGGACTCAACAAAAGAAATATACACGTAGCTAATCTAGACGTACAAAACGATTAGCTAAGGCTCTTTCCCCTAACCGCCCATATACAAAATAAAACTATCCCAAAAGACACTAAGCGTCATGACCTAGTCCGTCGACGGGCTAGTAGATCTACCCGAAGGGGTGGATCCAACTCCAACCTCAGGGCTAATGGATCCACCCAACGGGATGGATCCAACTCCAGCCTCAGGCCCCGCACATGAGTCCTCGTCACTCACGCCCTCGACCACGTCGGCGCAGAGGTTCAGGATCGATGCGGCTCGAACCTTCACCTTTTGCGCTCGCTTAGTCTCGCGCTCACGGGTTTCCCTAAGCTGGGTGCACAGGTCATCCACCTGATCCTCAACCTCAAGTACATTGTACTCCAGCCCCTTAATGCGCTCGGCCTGTTTCTCATTGGCCGCCCTAAGCTGGGTCACCTCGGCCTCCAACCTAGCGTTATCTCGAGCTAATTCCTTACGCTCCTCCGCCACGGCCAATACTAATGCGTTAGGATAGGCATATGTGTGGCGACACTCACACTGTCGAAGGCGATTGGCCGGGCTCCAACGAACGACGGCCCCCTTTGGCCTAATCTGGTACTTAATCGGCAGAAGCCCGCCACGGGGTAGCTTTCCAGCCGGGGGACTACTAGGCTCACCATGACCGTCTATCCTACACCAAAAAAGAAATAACATGAATAACTTAGGACATAATCCAAAGAACCCTCAAGTCGAGCATTTCTATCACAACCCAAACTCTGATACCACCTGTGACAGCCCCACCTTCCCCCAAGGCGAACCAAAGGGGTTAGCGGACTGCCTGCCCAACTCTCGCCAGGACTAACGGTGCAGTTTAGAGCCATCTAATACGTTCCGAAACATACAACGCGCGTAAATACGTCAAAATCAAAAATAAAATAAAAAAAAACTAAAATCGGAGCCGGTCATGAATAGTAATCGACACGTCAAAATCCGGCCAAACATCACGCATCTTGAAATTCAGCATTTACAAACCAAAATGGCATACAAAATTATCCCATAAGTGTATACATATACGGTTTGCCAAATCAAAAGAGAAATCGGACTGAAAAGTACATTTAGGGTTTCAATCAATGAGCTTTACAAAAGATATGTACAACTAGCTCAATTCGGCAACCGACTATCAAATCCAGCCCAAAAGTATTTATTTTCCTGTAAGGAAAACAAAAGGGACAGTGTGAGCTTACGCCCAGTGGTATACTAACACATAAGCAACCAAATCATATAGGCATAAAGCGGTCAAAAGAAATAAACCAAGATCACACATTAACAAGATGGTAACAGGATACGGACGGCTCACAAGAGCCCCTTTCCTCGCTCATATACTTGATCGAACTTCATTGACCCTCCGTCAATGTTTACAAAGTAACCAACCGTAGGCTCCACTTTACTTCCATTCCTTCCACCCAACATACCCCTACCGGGCCCGAACACCAAACAGTAAAAATTTGGTAATACTCGAGTATATCGGAATCAAGAGTCTCACTACTACAAGATTCCAAATAACAGTCCCCATGGCTCATCGACTTTCACGACCAAGCCCTCGCCGGCTCGATTCAATCGATTACCAATGGGGTTGAGCTCAGTAGTACAGTAAAGGCCGTTGGATACTCGTCCAAACGACACCAAAAATCAGTTTTTCCATGTACATATCTAGTATCACAGTGAAACAGTAGACAATCAGTAATAATATCAAAGGGGGGTGAGGGCGATCAAGTACACCCTCACCTTAATCCGTTTCAATAGCCAAGTAAGCCTTCAAGGCATCACATTCACATATAGCAAAGCCACATTGTAAACAAACAAGTGAGTAGTACACTCACCACTCAAACAAATGATATTTCATGCACTTCCGCCTAAGAGCGTCTTGTACCACCGTCACGTCCTAAAACATTCAAATAAGCATAATAAGACTCGATTACAATTCATAACCAAGTCCACATACCACCAAAATAAGGTTCCACGAGAATATATAAACACTAGAGTAAACCAGGAAAATCCGAAAATGGCATTAAGCACTAAGCTAGAAAAACAGTTTTTGACGTCATTATGCGGTTTTGGCACCATTGACACTACAATTATCGGATGGAGGTGTAAGATACACCGTTTCGAAGCTAAGAGATAGGGCTACAAAGTTACAGAAGGTCATTCAGTCCAGTTTCGAGTGTAACCAGGTCAAATATGCGATATTCTACACCAGAACCGTAAAAACAGGTTCACAAACCGCATTCTGGTTCAAACATCATAAGTCTGGCTACCTAAGTCCAAATCAAGTGATTCCAAAGCCATCCGAAAGCTAAGATACAAGGATACAATACATCAGAATACATCAACAACCAAATCAGAAGCATTCCCACTCAAATTAACCAATCACAGACGCAATTATCAAATTCGGGTAGAAACAGGGCATCAGGGGTAATTCAGTCTTTTCATGAGCTACGTTTCTCCGATTGACCTGAAATTTTGTACGCATCTCTAAAATATCATTCCCTATAACTTTCATGTTTTAACCCAAGGCCAATTCGGCCTCTAACTATGAGGTACAGTGCCAGGCAGAATGTAAGACAATGAAACCCTAACTTTTCAATTGTTCTTCCAAACCAGAAATTTTCTGCAATTAACTACCATTCACACCAACTAGCTTCATTCTAGATCATTTCCAATCATCATACATAGCCACACCATAACACATATTAAAACAGAAAAAATCACCCATAAATGTAAAACTTCACCAATTCCACCAAAAATCAAAAAATAACACCAAAAATCATCACTTCAACTACCTCAAGTCACAAATTAAACATCATTAGGTGGAGGAGAGGGGTTTCTTCACTACTCACCTTAGTAAAACAAGAGAGAGAGCAACTTGTCACCTTAGCTTTCCAAACAACTCCAGCAAACACCTCACAATCACTTACTTAAAGGTTTCCATGGAACAAAAGCAAGATTAAGTGGTTGATTAGTTGAATTTGAGCAAGATGGAGGCAAGAATTTGAAGAGTTTTCTTTCTTTCTTTGCTTGAAGTGGCTGGCCAAGATGAAGGAGAAAATGGTGAATTTTTGGTAGTTTTTTTATTTATTTGGTCAAATGGTAAAAGGTGAATAGTAGTCCAAAAAGTAAAACCAATCATATGGTGACACTTGTCACCTCATTAAATGCATCTATATCTCTTTGTTTCCTTTCACATCAATCCATATAGCAACCTTTAATTATCTCATAACACCCGATAATTTAAATCCAGTATCCAAAACTTAACCTAGTTGGTCAAATTTTTTCGAACTTTCCGCACTAGCGGGTCCCACATCCGGTATATGCTCTTAATTTCTCAAAAACTAACCGATACTAGAAAAATCATCTAAAAACTATATTTACTCATAAAATTTATTGGAAAAATTTTCCTAATAAGGAAAATGCGGAAAACAAGCCATTAAAAGAAAATAAACCCTAGAAAAATGAGAAAATTACGGGTTCTCACACGTCATGTGATGTGTTAGGGTTTCATTACGGATGATTAACCTTGCCTAAGATATAAATTGTATTATTCTCGTAGATTGTGCCTGAAACCCAACAGAGGGACAGCTTTTTAGTTGGTTGCTCTTGTACCATTGGCTTAGTTAGTATCACGAAGGATGTTTCCTTTTGCTTGTATCTAATTGACTGCTACTGTGTGATCTGTCTGTGTTAGATGTGTTATATGTATATTAGCTACTTTTATCACTTGCACCTGCATACTTTGGTTTTAATATCGTATTCGTGGTCCAGCCCTAGACTAGTTAAGCCATATGGAAGGCACCCGTAGTGGACGTGGTCGTGGTCGCGGAATTAGGCAACCCACGACTAAAGGTGATACAAATGGAACCACGTCTGAACCAAACCCTAAATCCAGGATTGATCCGAACGTACAAGTGGCCGCAGCCATTCAATGAATGTGTGACAGCCCCACCTCCCCCTAAGGCGAACCAAAGGGTTCGGCGGACCGCCTGCCCAACTCTCGGCGGGACTACTGATCCGGAACGAGTGTAAACCCTACCAACCGCTCAAAAGAACTTCGAGAAGATAACATTCACTATCTGAAACCCAAGCAAGCATAACAAATATAGATAACCTTAGAAAAGAACATTTCCAAACCCAATCAACTTAGGAACATGGTTAAACACTTTTATATACACATGGTTGCAAATTTACAATTCAAAAGGGAATTGTTCAGTTAAAATACATTTAAGGTTTTCCAACCATTGAGGAGCTATAGAAAAGAATACTAAAACTAGCTCAACTCATGCTTCAAAATATCAGAGTCTCCAAAAGGTGGTTTCCTGTAAGGAAAACAAGGATAACGAAACGGGGTGAGCTAAAAGCTCAATGAGGTACCAACAGTATAAACAGTAGAATTCATGAGAAAGCACTTTGGAGGCACATATCCATGTCAAATACGAGAAATGAATGAACATCACAATGTAAAGGATACAGGTGGCTCTCAGGAACCAAATCCCCGTTGCTATACTTGATCCAGTCTCGTTGACCATCCGTCAATGTTCGAATAAAGAAACCAGTCCAGTAGAACACCACTTTAACGCCAAAACCCCGTTCACCAAACATACCCCTTACCAGGCTCGAACGCCAAACAGGAACAGGAATGGTAATACTCGAGTATACCGGAATCAAGAGTCTAAATGCCCAAAGATTCCCCAGGAATAGGTACCCATAGCTTGTCAATTATCTCGACCAAGCCCTTGCTAGCTCGATTTAATTAACTCCTCAAGAGGTTGAGCTCAAGTTTAACAGGATGATCGTTGGACACACTTCCAAATGATTTCATAACAAGTGCAAGTAACAAACTCAAGTTCATAACAAGTACAAGTAATAGATTTTAGTTGGTACAACATAGGCAAGAGAACGAGTGTGATAAAGTACACCCTCGTCTCAATCAACTAAACAGGATTCATAGTCATTCATGTCATAGATTTCAAGTACAGATAACTCAAATAGCAACAATGCAAGGGAGTGGTACACTCACCAGTTAAAATAAGGATAACTTCCAAAGTTTCCTTCCCAAGTGTGGCTTTAATCATCGGCACCTGCTAGAACAATCAAGGCAAACACTTAAGACTCGACTCCAAGACCTAGTACACAATTAGTCTTAAAGGCATGAACAACCTCAAAGCCCTACCTACAATGACTAAACAACTCCAAATTTGAAGTAGAAAATGAAAGTGAAGTCGATACTAGGAAAACAGGATTTTCCAGTTTCGCGCAACCCTATATGAAAAATCATATCTCAAGTTTTGTAAATCCAAAATTAGTAAAAGTTATACCGTTGGAAAATACATTCAAAGGGCTATAACTTTCCAGAGAACACCCTCATAAGATTCAGAATGCAAGTCAGTCAAATTCAAGCCTCAAGTTCCTGCTTTATCCAGTGAAAAACAGAACAGATACAATATTTCAGTCAATTTTGAAAAATCACCATAAATGGTACAGACATAAACAGGGTCTGAAATTTATATGGTTTATAGCCCTTTGAATCTAGTTTAAAACCAACAAACGGAACTCAATTCCGACATTTCTACATCAAGATATAGTAAATTTCCCGAGACTTTGCAGAAGCTCCACGAAAATTTTGACAGCATTTCCCTTGTCTTTCTTTACTTTTCCAACCAAACCTCAACACCCAATCACAAACTATCAAATACCTTTAATTAGAGCCACAATACCCTTCAAAACAACCAAATGGTAGCTCAACAAAGAAACCCTAGAAAAGCCCCAATTATAAACCCTAAAACCAAAAGACAGTTTTGACATCATTTAGCGGAACGGACACAACTGGAGCTACACTTGTCAGATTGGGATGAAATTTACACCATTTCGAAGCTAAGACAGAAAGATATAACTTTCATGAAGACCACTCAGTCCAGCTCTCACTCTAACTAGGTCAAATCTACCAAAATAACTCCAGATGTTCCAATTCAAAGTTTACTGTGGCAGTGTGAAGACCCGAAAAAAATTTCTTATTTTATCGAATATTAATGGTTTAATTAAGTATTTATCCACCTGTTTTCCCCAAATAATTTATTACGACCATTTTAAATCCATTCGTATGGAATAATGTCTTCATTATGTTTTGAAAGTGTCCCGTTAACAACTTCAATTTTCGGAAGGATTGGTTAGGCGAGAAATAGTGAACACGAGTGTTTCGAGGTGATATTATATTCGAAAGTATGATTCTCCTGGGAAATTAAGAACGGACAATAGCAGATTAAGAAAAGTTAATCGAGAATTAAAGGTGAATAAGTTTTAAGTGAGCGTATACTACTCACGCGTGGATAGTTTTCCAAAAGATGCATGGATACAAATTATTGGAGGTTTGAGGAGTTAATACTCGACTCATGTGAGGACTCGTAAAAACTATTATTTTTAAAGCCTAATTCATGGCTTAATAAATTATTTAATTGGATTTTTGCCACGAGGAATATTTTCTAGTCTTATTAGACCTAAATGCATGATAATATAACTTCGTTATATTTTTAAAGTGACTCGTTTCAAAAATTAATTTCCTGGAGCGCGTTTAGTAAAAATAGTGAATAGTGCTTGGGGATTTTATCCGCGTAGGAGCACAATAAGCTTGGAATATTGGAGACTTGTACCATGGTCCTAAAATAGGTAATCGTATGAATAAATATTCAAGTGATAGTTAGTAGTGCAATCGTTATATGAATTTATCGGAAGTTCGCGTTATAACGTTAAAATTGTCGGTACGCGTTTTCACACGCGCGACTTTATTTGAGGGACTTTAGACCCTTATTTTGGGACAATTAAGAGTGAATAATATTTACAGGAATATAAATGCATTGGAGGTTTAGTGCACTAGTGAACCAAACGCGCGAGAAAATCGAGCTCTAATCGCGCCAAACGCACCCTAATGTGAGTTGACTAATGGGTGATTTGAGGCCACAAGTTAATGTCTTCTCTTGGAAGCTTAGAAATCTGATCACACTCTCTCTCCTCTACCCAAGACAGCCGACCAGCTCTTCCTCCCTCTCCAACTCCATTGTTCCAAAAATTTCTTACCCAAATCACCACCAAAACATCTCCAAATTCAACCAAACTTGCACCATACTTAGCTTAACACTAGGAGATCATTTTGAGCTGCAAAAGGGTGCTGGAAATCACGGTTTCTTGGAGCATTTTGAGGGCCAAAAATTCTGATTTGGTACACTAAGAAGGTATAACATGATCCATCACCTTAAACTTGATTTATAGTAGTAGATATGCATCTCTAAGTACTTGCATGTGTATGGGTGACTTGATATTGTTGGAAAATTGAAAAGTGGGCTCTAGGAATTCCCACACTTGGGTTGTTGCTGATTTGATGATTGATGGTGGTTATATTGTTGGTTTAGTGGTTAAAATGATGGATTAGTGATGGGTAATTGATAGAAACTTCATTGGGTGCAAGAAGCAAAAATTTCCGAAAATACCCCTGTTTTGTTCGGCCACTATAAGGCCAATTTTTGGTGAATTATTGGCATGAACCTGATGCTTATATGTTATATTAGATGTGTGAAAAGTTTCATTGAAAAATAATAAGGTTTGGTTGGGCAAATGAATTTTTTTTGGGAAACTAGCAAATCTGGAAACTGTTCCCGTATGGCTCAGACCAGCTGTGGTATTTCGACTATAACTCTGTCCTCGGATGTCAAAATCATGTGCCGTCAGTGGCGTTTGAAACTAGACATCCCAGGCTTTAATTTGAGATAAAATACATGTTCTGATTCTTTGTGAGTGAGCCGGACCAAACGTTTTAAGATCACTGTCCTGTTTCTCGGAACTGCTGGAATGGTCTGTAGAGGCAGCAACTTGAGGCTCAATTTCGAGCTGGTTGCTTGCCAAATTTTGGAACGATTTCTTCTGTGAACTTTTAGTCCTATGAATGTATTTTCCAACGCCATAAACCACGCTCAATTCCAAGCTAAATTGACTGAGTTGTGACCAAAATAAGAGGACTGCCCTGTTTTGTAAAACGTAATATTTGGGCTGGTTTTGGACAAAAACCGTGAGTGATCTTATTAATTGAAATTTCGATGCTAAACCATTACCAAAGGTATCATGGTTGTATCTTAGACCATTATTTCACAAATGAACCATGGTTGGATAGCTTTCTTGGTTAAACGATTTGAATTGGGGAAAAGAAAGTCAAAAGGCAGATTGCCTTAGAAATTTTCCGAAACTTTGGATGATTGGTTAACTACCTTCCTGAGGGTATTTTTCCCTGAAATTTGACAGAGAGATACCTTCCATAGAGTATTGAAATACTGCCAATTTTTGTATCAATCCAAGTTCGTTTCGATACCTAATTAAATTTCTAGTGTTGGAGGTTCAAATCTGGAAAATTCTTCTCCAGTCTCGAAATTTCCCAACTTTGAGCTACCGTATCTCGGTACCCAAAACTCCGATTCTTGATCCGCTTGCTTTGCTATAAACCTCACTTGCAACTCTATTTGAGTTATAAATTTCAAAGGCCGGTTTGCAACGTGTAAATCGTGCCGAATTTTCAAAGTTGGCCGAAATCCAACTTAATTCTGCCTTGTAAACGAGTCTGCACCTTCAAGCCCATTTTTGAGCACTTTCCACTTCGATTCATGGAAAAGTGTCTTCTAAGAACTTTTAACACTTTCCAAAAGGTTTCTAACGGTATAAAGTTTTCCAATGTTGGACTTATATCGGGAGAGATACGAATTTTCAAAAATTCATAACAAAATTGAATTTTTCAATTTTCACGGCAAAGGAGTTTTTCCAAAAACTCTTAATTTTCTTAGCATTATTCAAACGTTTTGCCCTCGATTTTCATGATAAAAACTCAATTAATATTGTACTTAATAAAACGCAAGTTGAATCTCGATTTACGAGTAATTGAGGTTCATTTTTGTGAAATATTCCTTAGATTGTACTAATGTACAATCTTACTTGATAATTGAGATACTTGAGTAATTATCCACCATTAACTGCCAGGCACACAAGGAGACCTTCAAGAGGATCTCACCGTGGACACTTGAACTCCAGCGAATAATCTTTATTGATTAGCTCGGTGAGTGTCAAGTGTGTGAATCTTTGATACTTGCTTAATTGTGGTAATTATTAGAGATTTTAAAAAAATAAGGGCGGGTGTGTACTTTATCGCATCCGTCCTGATTTCAAATGGATGAATGAAATGTATTGAATGAATGAATGAAATGCAATGCTATGTAATGGTTACATATGTCGTTGGAGTGAACCTCCTCGACTTTCAAATGAATGGGGGACGCCCAAACTCATAGGCCGACCTTGAACTCGAGCCGGCAATGGGCTTGGTCGGGAACTTGGGCGAGCCATGAGATTATAAGCTCGACCTAATAAGAGGTCTTGCTTGGCATACTCGTTGAGTATCGCCCAATAATGGACATTGTGGGCCCTTGGGGTGTACGGTGGACGGAGGGAAGTAAGTGGTGATCTACGGAAATGGAAATACCGACCCGGTTGTGTAACGGTCCCACTTCTCCCTAGTGCGTACCCCAGGGTATCGGCGGACCGTCTGCCCAGCTCTCGCCGGGACTCAGTCAGTTGCTATAAGAGAAGGCAAGAAAATCCACAAAACAATCGAAATAACAAAAATTTCAAACTTAACGTAAACTTATATACATATTTATTCCAAAAGCAAAACAACTTTTGTACAAAGGTTCCCCATTCTCCATACAACCAGCCCACCAAACATTGGGGCGAGAACCAAACAAAAGAAACAAAAGTACTAAAACGGCTAATCTATTCGTAGCTTCCGTCCTCGCACGTCTTCCCCTGCTAAGGAAAACAAAAACTAAAGGGATGAGCTGGAAAGCTCAGTGAGGTTCCGTACACATAGGCAACAAGAGGAACAAATGCATGTAAACCACAATTCACGATACAAGTACAATAAAGCGATAAACACATTCATTAAAAGGATACAGGCTCACAAGGAGCCAATCGTTCATTCATTCATTCATTCATTCTCCTTCCATTCTCCAACCTTCAATCATTTGAAAATGCATTTTTGTATAAATAAAACCCCTCGTTCATTCATTCATTCATTCATTCTCCCCGTCCCTGGCTTTTGGCCAGGCTCCACCAACCTACAGGGTAATACTCGAGTATACCGGATCGTTCACCCAAGTTCCTAATCGCTCGACCGAGTCCGACTGGCTCGAGACGACCGGTAACAAGGGGCTATGGCCAGTTCAGCCCGAAGGCCTACATTCATGCACAATTAACATTTCAATCGCTCAATCATTAAGATTTCACAATCATTTAGGCTAAGTGCGGTAAAGTACACACTCGCCTCGAAAATCGTTTTAGCAATCATTGAAAGCGTTTAACATGTTATCAATCATTCAAACAAGCCAGATAATTAGGAAATATAACAAATAAGGAACACTCACCTATAACCGCAAAACAACGCCCAATTCTCAATCACCAATGAAACCTAAAATTCCACAAAGATCGCATTACAATCCATCTAACATGATTTAGATGCAATTAAGAAATACCCGACTATTCGCGAGTAGACGTATAAAAGACCTTCAAAGTGTAAAGAGCGCACTTGGATCCGTAGACAAGAATAACCCTAATGCGACCCAAACCGAGAGGGTTATAAAGTCTCTAAAAGAAACACTTAACTATAACAAATTAAAATCCCAATAGATAGGCTAAGGAAATATTCTCTTGGAATTATAAAGAATCATTCGTGCAGCTACAAGCCACTATATATTCAAGTAGCAGTTATATAATAAGGGTTTTGATGAGAATCATATGGAAAAGAGGACTCTTAAAACCTTACTTGAAAGTAGTTCACTTGTGGCCGAGAAAACCCTAACTTGGCCGATAAAACCCCTAATTCATACCTCTTTATTTTGAATACGGGGTAAGTAAACATTTGGTGGTTCAAATCGAAGAGGTAACATGTTTTCGAACGGTAAAAGGGTCACATTAGTTGCCTTGCAGAAATATACAAGTTTAACTAGAACTTAGCCCTCGAATCCCTATTTGAAAGACCCAATGAAATTCTCTAGGAAATACACCCAACTTGATACAAAATACATTTCCAAAAACCACTTTAACTCATTCAATTTCCAAGAAAACAAACGGACGGCATGTCCCTTGTGTTTACCTATTTTCCAGCCATTAATGGCTTCATTATTTTCTCAACTCAGTCCCAACATGTCATATAGAATAACCTCATGTCCAAAAGCCGATCACTAGGCTTAAATTCATATAAATACAACAATAAATACGAAAAGCGAGCTAGAAACACTTTCAGATAAAACAATGCGTGACAACATTTTGCGGAAATAGCCCTAAAGGCACTACGATTATTGGTTTAGGGTGTAAGACCCACCGTTTCGAAGCTAAGAGGCAGGGATACAACAATGTAGAAGGTCACTTAATCCAGTTTGTAGTGAAACTAGGTCAAAAATACAAGACACTAGTTCAGAACTGCAAAATACAGGTGGACAAACCACGTTCTGGTTAACGAACTATAATTCGGTCTACTTAGGTCCAAATCCATTGATTCCAAAGCCAAATGATAGCTATGACATCAGGCTACATTTCATTAGAAGACCTCTACAACCAGTTCAGAAGTTTTCCTAGCCAAAATAGCTAATTACTGCAACAATTCCCAAGTTCGGATGAAACCAGAGCAGCAGGGGTAAATTCGACTTTTCTCACTCTACATTACTCCGATTGACCTGAAATTTTACAGGCACCTCTAACACATCAATACCTACAACTTTCATGTTTTAAGCAAAGGCCAATTCGGCCTCTAACTAAGCTAGACAGGGCCGGCCAGAATTGAAGGGTGTGACACCCTAACTTTTCCAAATTTCCTTTCAAACAAGAATTCCTTGCATTAAACCATCATTTACATTAACTAGCCTCATTCTATATCATTCCCCTTCATCTTACATGGCCACATAGACAACATCAAATTCAAATAGAAAAATCATAATAAAAAAATAAAATGTCACCATAAATCAACCCAAATCACAATATCACTCACAAAATGACATTTCCAACCCTTATAATTCACAACTTAACCATTATCAATGTAAAAGAGAACTTTCTTAAGCATCTTACCTCACAACTCAAGAAGACTAGCAATTCAAAGCTTCCCTTGCCAAAACACTCCACCCAAAAGCTTTAACCTTCCAAGAAGCTCACTTGTATGGAGGGAATTAAAAATCCATTGGTGAAGTTTCAAGATTGAAGCAAAAATCAAAGATGGAGATTGAAGAGTTTTTCTCTCTTTGCTCTCAAAGCTCACGGCTGGACAAGAAGAGGAAATGAAGATATTTTGGTGAACCAAGGGGATAAGAAGGAAGAAACAGCCGGTCAAAGCTGCTGACCGGCTGTGTCACATCAGAATGCGGCCGGATTCTGGCCGGATTCCCGGCCGGATTCCTGGCCGGATATGAGGCCGAGAGGAAACATTTTTTTTTCAAAAATGCAGGGCAATCCGGCCAGCTATCCGGCCAGAAACTGGCCGGATTTCCGGCCGGATTTGGCCACTTCAGCTTTCCAAAATTTTTTCTTTTTTTTTCTTTTTTTTTTTTTCTTCCGAATTCGATTGTCGCGCTCAAACGTATTTCTACCACATACACATCCATACATATCTCATACATGATTGCACATATCCACGACCTTTCATACTTTAAACCAAAAGGGGTTGACAAATTTTCACTAAAATGGGGCAAAGAAAGTAAGCCAAAGGCCAAGAAAATTGAGGGAAGTTAGGGTTCTCACACTCTCCCCCCCTTAAGAAATTTCGTCCTCGAAATTTTTTTTTTTTACCTTCATTAGCCTCAGGCGAATCCGGAACCGTTCGGTTGTCTAATGCATATGCTTTGGCCGGTACATTTGTTCGGTTCCCTCTTTCTTTCACTGGTTTTGATTTCGTTCCATCTGGTGACTGAGTACTACCCTCACGTAGATGCCTCCTCGGACAAGTGCTCACTTGATGCTCACTGCTTCCACAAATTAAACATTTCCCTCCTTTTCGCCAACAAGCATCTTCGGTGTGGTTGGCCTTTCCACAGTAACCGCAAATCAAGGGAGAGGTCATCTTTTGACTATCTTGGGAAATCTCCTTAGATCCAATTTGACTTCCTTTAGTAGACCTCTCATCCATCGCCCTTATTGTCCATGGCGGATAGGATAACTGGTTCCCCTTTTGTACTTTAGACGGCGCCATCGTTTCACTAAACTCTTCCAATCCACTGCCCGATGCACCTCTTTTCCGAGTTTGGGAGGCTTTTATTTGTGCCTTGGCTCTCTCGATTCGTTGAGCCTTCTCAAGGGCCTCCGTGAACGTATTCACTTGCGCGGCTGCCAACGCCTCTTGGATGTCCAGGTTCAATCCCTATATGAACCGCCTCACTCTTCTCGGTTCTGTGGCTACTAGTTCTGAGGCAAACTTGGATAGTTTGGTGAATCTCGTTTCGTATTCAGCCACACTTAATGTCCCCTGGCGTAGTCCGATAAATTCGTCCTCCCTCCTTTCTTGGACTAAAGGTGGGAGGTACTTCTCATTAAATTCTCTGGTAAAGTTCGTCCAGGTCCATATGGTCCGTTCCCTTTCCCATTTTGCTCTAATTACATTCCACCATGATCGAGCCGGTCCTTCAAATTGAAACACTGCGAAGTTCACTTGCCTTTGCTCGGTGTAGTTTAAGGCCGTAAATATATTCACCATGGCCTCTAGCCATTGTTCAGCGGTATCCGGGTCAGGCCCTCCGGCGAATTTTGGAGGTGCAAACTTCTGAAACCTCTCCAGAGCCTTATCTTCGCCCATCTCAGGGTTTCGGGGTTGATTCACAGGTATTGGGCCTTGTTGGTCCACCAACCTCGTCAAAATGTTTGCCATTTGTTGAATTGCCGTCGCCATTTGGTCTCCGGCCTCAACTCTAGGTTCTTGCTCTTGTTCGGCGGACGTTTCCCTTTCTACTCTAGGTTCTGGGGTCCGTTTAGTTCCACGGCCTCGACCACGTCCCTGACTACGTCTCCCGTCCATAGATATATCTTTCCCTTCTCTCTTTTTTTTTCAAAAATTAATTTAATGAATAAAGGCGATAAGATGACTAAGACAACAATAGCGAGGTACCAAGTACACAAGTAACATATTTGCACATAGCACTCCATATATCAAATCAATTACACAAGTACGTAACTAGTCAGGCAAATATTCATACGCACAATTACAGCAATGGACGTCATATACTAAGAATATACGGGCAAATTAAACGAGGAGGTGATGTGTCGTCCCAGTCTCAGCTAAGGTAGCCCCGTCCGGTCTCTCACGTCACTTACTGTTCACACTGAATATCCCTTAACCTCTGGTACTCATTCTAGTCGAACAAAGCCTTCATGGTCTCAAAATATAAGTCTCATATACTTAACATCGTCTCAACTCTGGAGTACTCGGGTACGAGAATCCGAGATAAGATAATTCACCTCTCGAGCTGGCCAGTCCCAAGAGTAAACCATCTACAATCGGAATTCCTCCCAGACGTACCTATCTATTGTCCTTAAATACCACGAGAAAGATTTAAGGCCTATAACATTCACAGTTCAAAGCTTATGCTCCAACGAGCACTTAATCCATCATACCTATTTATCACTCAGTCCAGGCTCACTCCGCGCAGAGACCACGCGAAGCAGGCTCTGATACCAACTGTAACGGTCCCACTTCTCCCTAGGGCGTACCCCAGGGTATCGGCGGACCGTCTGCCCAGCTCTCGCCGGGACTCAGTCAGTTGCTATAAGAGAAGGCAAGAAAATCCACAAAACAATCGAAATAACAAAAATTTCAAACTTAACGTAAACTTATATACATATTTATTCCAAAAGCAAAACAACTTTTGTACAAAGGTTCCCCATTCTCCATACAACCAGCCCACCAAACATTGGGGCGAGAACCAAACAAAAGAAACAAAAGTACTAAAACGGCTAATCTATTCGTAGCTTCCGTCCTCGCACGTCTTCCCCTGCTAAGGAAAACAAAAACTAAAGGGATGAGCTGGAAAGCTCAGTGAGGTTCCGTACACATAGGCAACAAGAGGAACAAATGCATGTAAACCACAATTCACGATACAAGTACAATAAAGCGATAAACACATTCATTAAAAGGATACGGGCTCACAAGGAGCCAATCGTTCATTCATTCATTCATTCATTCTCCTTCCATTCTCCAACCTTCAATCATTTGAAAATGCATTTTTGTATAAATAAAACCCCTCGTTCATTCATTCATTCATTCATTCATTCATTCTCCCCGTCCCTGGCTTTTGGCCAGGCTCCACCAACCTACAGGGTAATACTCGAGTATACCGGATCGTTCACCCAAGTTCCTAATCGCTCGACCGAGTCCGACTGGCTCGAGACGACCGGTAACAAGGGGCTATGGCCAGTTCAGCCCGAAGGCCTACATTCATGCACAATTAACATTTCAATCGCTCAATCATTAAAATTTCACAATCATTTAGGCTAAGTGCGGTAAAGTACACACTCGCCTCGAAAATCGTTTTAGCAATCATTGAAAGCGTTTAACATGTTATCAATCATTCAAACAAGCCAGATAATCAGGAAATATAACAAATAAGGAACACTCACCTATAACCGCAAAACAACGCCCAATTCTCAATCACCAATGAAACCTAAAATTCCACAAAGATCGCATTACAATCCATCTAACATGATTTAGATGCAATTAAGAAATACCCGACTATTCGCGAGTAGACGTATAAAAGACCTTCAAAGTGTAAAGAGCGCACTTGGATCCGTAGACAAGAATAACCCTAATGCGACCCAAACCGAGAGGGTTATAAAGTCTCTAAAAGAAACACTTAACTATAACAAATTAAAATCCCAATAGATAGGCTAAGGAAATATTCTCTTGGAATTATAAAGAATCATTCGTGCAGCTACAAGCCACTATATATTCAAGTAGCAGTTATATAATAAGGGTTTTGATGAGAATCATATGGAAAAGAGGACTCTTAAAACCTTACTTGAAAGTAGTTCACTTGTGGCCGAGAAAACCCTAACTTGGCCGATAAAACCCCTAATTCATACCTCTTTATTTTGAATACGGGGTAAGTAAACATTTGGTGGTTCAAATCGAAGAGGTAACATGTTTTCGAACGGTAAAAGGGTCACATTAGTTGCCATGCAGAAATATACAAGTTTAACTAGAACTTAGCCCTCGAATCCCTATTTGAAAGACCCAATGAAATTCTCTAGGAAATACACCCAACTTGATACAAAATACATTTCCAAAAACCACTTTAACTCATTCAATTTCCAAGAAAACAAACGGACGGCATGTCCCTTTTGTTTACCTATTTTCCAGCCATTAATGGCTTCATTATTTTCTCAACTCAGTCCCAACATGTCATATAGAATAACCTCATGTCCAAAAGCCGATCACTAGGCTTAAATTCATATAAATACAACAATAAATACGAAAAGCGAGCTAGAAACACTTTCAGATAAAACAATGCGTGACAACATTTTGCGGAAATAGCACTAAAGGCACTACGATTATTGGTTTAGGGTGTAAGACCCACCGTTTCGAAGCTAAGAGGCAGGGCTACAACAATGTAGAAGGTCACTTAATCCAGTTTGTAGTGAAACTAGGTCAAAAATACAAGACACTAGTTCAGAACTGCAAAATACAGGTGGACAAACCACGTTCTGGTTAACGAACTATAATTCGGTCTACTTAGGTCCAAATCCATTGATTCCAAAGCCAAATGATAGCTAGGACATCAGGCTACATTTCATTAGAAGACCTCTACAACCAGTTCAGAAGTTTTCCTAGCCAAAATAGCTAATTACTGCAACAATTCCCAAGTTCGGATGAAACCAGAGCAGCAGGGGTAAATTCGACTTTTCTCACTCTACATTACTCCGATTGACCTGAAATTTTACAGGCACCTCTAACACATCAATACCTACAACTTTCATGTTTTAAGCAAAGGCCAATTCGGCCTCTAACTATGCTAGACAGGGCCGGCCAGAATTGAAGGGTGTGACACCCTAACTTTTCCAAATTTCCTTTCAAACAAGAATTCCTTGCATTAAACCATCATTTACATTAACTAGCCTCATTCTATATCATTCCCCTTCATCTTACATGGCCACATAGACAACATCAAATTCAAATAGAAAAATCATAATAAAAAAATAAAATGTCACCATAAATCAACCCAAATCACAATATCACTCACAAAATGACATTTCCAACCCTTATAATTCACAACTTAACCATTATCAATGTAAAAGAGAACTTTCTTAAGCATCTTACCTCACAACTCAAGAAGACTAGCAATTCAAAGCTTCCCTTGCCAAAACACTCCACCCAAAAGCTTTAACCTTCCAAGAAGCTCACTTGTATGGAGGGAATTAAAAATCCATTGGTGAAGTTTCAAGATTGAAGCAAAAATCAAAGATGGAGATTGAAGAGTTTTTCTCTCTTTGCTCTCAAAGCTCACGGCTGGACAAGAAGAGGAAATGAAGATATTTTGGTGAACCAAGGGGATAAGAAGGAAGAAACAGCCGGTCAAAGCTGCTGACCGGCTGTGTCACATCAGAATCCGGCCGGATTCTGGCCGGATTCCTGGCCGGATATGAGGCCGAGAGGAAACATTTTTTTTTCAAAAACGCAGGGCAATCCGGCCAGCTATCCGGCCGGATTTGGCCACTTCAGCTTTCCAAAATTTTTTCTTTTTTTTTCTTTTTTTTTTTTCTTCCGAATTCGATTGTCGCGCTCAAACGTATTTCTACCACATACACATCCATACATATCTCATACATGATTGCACATATCCACGACCTTTCATACTTTAAACCAAAAGGGGTTGACAAATTTTCACTAAAATGGGGCAAAGAAAGTAAGCCAAAGGCCAAGAAAATTGAGGGAAGTTAGGGTTCTCACAGGTTGACAGGAGGGTCAATGCGGGAAGGTATACGAATGACAACGGCAGAGCGAGTGGAACTTAGCTCCTGAGAGCTACTATATCCTTGAATTGTTTCTGATTATTTTCCTGCTCAAATGGTACTTTATTGAAATATCACGGTTTTAGTTAATAAAGTTGAGATTGCTATTTGAACAATGTGCTTGCATGTGTGTCCTTGGCCTCACGAGCGTTTTGCTCACCCTGTAGATTTGTTTTCCTTAACAGGACTGGAAATGGAGTTAACGCGGAGAAATCTCCTTTTAGATATATTGTGTTTTAGGGTTTCAAGTGTATTTTGGCTCGACCCCTTTATGATTGTACTTTTGGAAGTTTAATGTATCATTCGGATATATGTGGGTGTATATTTTGAAATTTAAGTTGTATTATGAACGCACGACGTGCGGGTGGCAAGCTGATAGGTACCTTGTGATGTAACCATGAGAACTGTCACAATTGGCATCAGAGCCATATGCTGACAGGTTGGGTAATGGATGGATATTGTTAAGCATGAACGTTTCCGCACTATATGTATTCGTACTAATTTGATGTTGGTATCTAGCATCGCTTTAAGGTTGAACGTTTATTGCTTGAGTCCTAGCGAGAGCTAGGCAGGCGTTCCGCGGATACCCTTTGGTGCGCCTTAGGGAGAAGTGGGGGCGTCACAGTTGGTATTAGAGTTTAGGCTTTATATCTCTGTAGTGTATCCTAAGCTTAAATGTTTAGGATGCCGGACTGTGGAATTTGATTGAAAGTTAAGTGACTGCTTGTGAAAATGAAAAATTAGAACCTAAGTTCGAATTAGTGGATGACAAGGAGTCTTGATATGGTGTGATACATGTGGGATAGTATGAAGTGATCAAATCTTGTTTATTTCGTGTATGTGGACCTACCTAAGCTTTTACTCTTAAGTGTAAACTACAGAAGGTAATGGTGATATTAAATTGTCTCGGGGGCGCCTTCCGGTGGTCCACTATCGAGAGAGTGAACTAAAAGAGCATTGGAGAAATGGTCTGATTTACTGGACTAGGATTTCATGTGAATTTCAAAGGACTTGCCCGAGCCCAAATAGTGGGGTGTTAATAGTGGTCGATCATTTGAAGTGGCTATCCGAAGAAACTGGAGTGATTCGAAGGGATGATCAAGAACTGAGGACAATTACAGAAGCCTAGACTACTAGAATTCCTGAAATTGAAGTTGAAATACTTCAGGAGCGAGCGATTTTTTTTTCTTTTTCCTTGTGGGTTGCTTATATTCGTATGCTTTTTTGCTGAAATACATGGAATTGATTGTGGAAGTGATTGAATGAAGGGTTCTGGGTTGGGTTTAATAGCGGTCCTGTGAGGACTCGCAAATTTCTTGTATTTTTCTCAATAATACCCTTGTATTTGAAAATTATTATTTATCAAAGCCCACTACCCAATTATTTCACAATAAGTGTAAGTAAACCTAGAAAATAGGGTTTTACGCTTCGGTTTCAAGTTTGGAGCAAAATTAGGGTTTTCGCGATTTTTCGTCGGATGAATTTTCGGTACAGAGTAAGGATTAAATTTGAGGATTAAAAGTGACTTTTAAGTGAGAAATAATATGTGATTGGTAGCAATGATATAAGGTTAGTGAATGGGAAGTAAAAACCCTAGTACGTGAGTTTTAAGAAAAACGGCGCGAACCGGCGGGTCCCGCGCACTACCGTTTGAACGCACCACTGGACCACCACTTTCTTACCACATAAGCTCATTGATATTTGAGCAAAATATCTCCTTATTTCCAGCTAGTTTTGACCGAAATTTGTGGCCAAAAATGCAAGGGAGAGAGAGAAAAATTTACATGGCTTTGGTGGTGCCAAGTGTCACCACCTCATGGCTCCTTGATTAATTTTTTTTTTCTTGCCTTTTTATCCTTCATTCCAGCTATCTTTCCTTCATTTCTTTTTGGTCTGGTCGAGCTTGAGAGAGAGGGAAAGAGAGAGCAAGAAAAAAACACCATCCTTCTTCTTGATTTTGAGCTACAAAGTGAGAAAACAACGAAAGTAAACTGATTAAAGTTGCCTTTGAATGTTGGTTTAGTGAAGTGCTGGTGAATTTTTGAAGGGGAAAGTTAGGGTTGCTCTTGGAAGACACTAAGCAAGGTAAGGATGATGATTTCCCCAATTTTTACTCCTAATCTTGTTCAAATTATCTTAGCAACTCAAATTTGTGGTGAATAACGGTTGTTAGCATGTCTTGGGTGTTGTTTTCCTTGTGGTATTATGAACTAGGGTTTGCTGAATTGCTGCCCAACTTGGTGTATGGTTAATATATGTTGCAATTAAGGTTATATAAGGTTGTTTGGTGGTGATTAGAACCAGAAATTTGAAAAAATTCCACTAGAAACCGAAAATTCCAGATTTCTGGAAAATTGTTCTTCCTTTCTGTCCGGTTTTGTAGCTGTATGTTAAAGGCTGAATTGGCCTTAGGTCAAAGAATGAAAGTTGTATAGAATGGTATTTTATAGGTGCCTACAAAATTTCAGCTCAATTGGAGCAACGTAGGACGTGAAAAGTCCAAAATACCCTTCCTATTTTAAGTATTTCCCTAGCCGTCCGTGTGATCAGTTAAGTCCAGTTTATCACGTTTTTCGACTAGGATCCATTCTGATTTAGCTTTTTGACAAAACATAAAAGTTGTATTATTCTGAATTAGCTTTCAAATGCCTCTAAGAACACCTGATTCGGACTTGTGTACTCTGAGATATGTCCATTACAGTGTTCTGCGTTTAAACAGCCGACGAATTGGTTTCTGGTTTAGTAATTTGAGAATTTGACTAAGTTACATTAGGAACTGGACTAAGTGACCTTCATGAATGTTGTATCTCTGTGTCTTAGCTTCGAAACGGCATAGGTTTTGTCTCAGTCCGATAATCGTAGCTTCAGATATGTTATTTCCGCATTCTTACGTCAAATCTGTCCTGTGCTAAGTTGAATTTCTGCACTTGTGATTGATGTAATTCTTATTCTTATGATATTGTGAGCCTATGGAATGGCTCTTGACTTGAATTGCTTATGTGTGATGTTGGGTTGTGGTTGAGGAAAAATAATGAAGCCAAAATGGCTGGAAAATTAGGTAAACACAAAGGGCGTGCTGCCCAAATTTTCGCTCGAGGGCTAGGTTTCTATCTGAACTTGTATACTTTTGTTTGGCCAATACCATGACCGGTTTTCCATTTTAAAACATGATTTTTCATCTTGGGGTTCAAACAACCCTCTTCTTACTTGAAAGTCATCTTTACACGTTTTACTCCTAATTAGCCGGGTTTCTTTGTTTCCCTTAAATGTTTTGCTCGATAAACTGTAATATGTTCTCTTGTTCAACCTTAGGTTTCATTGGTGACTAAGGGTAATATCCGGAAGGATATTTTGCACGTTATTTTGCATATCTAGGTGAGTGTTCCTTATTTGACTTTATGGCTTGTTGTTATCATTTGCTAATGTGTTAATTGCTTTTAATGATTTCCAAAACGAGCTTTCCAGGCGAGTGTGTACTTTATCGCACTCGACCTAAATAACTGTACAATTTTCAAGGATTTAATGATTGAAATGTTACTTGCGCATGAATGTAAGCCTTTTGGGCTGAACTGGCCATTGCCCCTTGTTACCGGTCGTCTCGAGCCAGAAGCGGACTCGATCGGGCGATTAGGGACTTGGGTGAACGTTTGGTATACTCGAGTATTACCCTGTAGGTTGGTGGAGACTGGCCAACGGCCAGGACGGGGGTGAATGAATGAATGAACGAACGAACGAACGAGGGTTTATTGATAAACGAAAAATGCATTTTCAAATGATTGGAGGAATAAGGGGAAATGTCAGGAGAACGAATGAAGGAATGAACGAATTGCTTCTTGTGAGCCGTATCCTTTTAATGAATGTTACTATTGCTTTCCATTGTAAATGTTTCTTGAATTATTGATACTCCATGTTTAATGTATTGAATTGATTGTTTGATTGTTTGATTATCTGTTTGGAACCTCACTGAGCTTTTAGCTCACCCCTTTAGTTTTGTTTTCCTTAACAGGGGACGGCGAGCAGGATGAGAGCATAGACTAGCCTAGTCTAGGTCTTTTGTTTCTTTTGTAATGGTTCTCGCCCTAGTGCTTGGCACGGGCTAGTTGTATGGTGAAGTGAGAACCTTTGTACATTTGATGGTTGTACTTCCTTTTGAGATAGCAATGTATATAAGTTCCACTTTAAGTTTGGATTGCTGCCCTATTTATTCTTGTGATTTGTTCTGGATTTGATTAAAGAACGACTGAGTCCCGGCGAGAGTTGGGCAGGCGGCCCGCCGAACCCTCTGGTACGCCTTAGGGGGAGGTGGGGTCGTTACAAGTGGTATCAGAGCCTAGGCTTCAGATCTCTGTAGTGTATCCTAGATTAAAGATTAGGATACCGGACTGTGGGATTTGATTGGACTTGAAAGTTAAGTGATTGAGGGATAAAATTTATAGTTGCTTCGCGTGGTTTCTACGTGGAGTGACCCTGGACTAAGTGGTGAATAAGTATGAGGGACTAAGTGAAGCTATGAATTGCGAATGTTATAGGCCTTAAATATTTCTAATGGTATCTGAGGACCATAGATAGGTATGTCAGGTAGGAATTCCGATTGTAGATAGTTTACTCTTGGGACTGCAGCTCGAGATGTGAATTATCTTATTTCGGATTCTCGTGCCTGAGTACTCTATAGTTGAGGTGCTGCTAAATACTTGAGACTTACATTTTGGGAACATGAACAGGCTTTGTCTGACTAGAATGAGCACAAGAGATCAGGGACATCTAGTTTGGATAGTAAGTGACGTGAGAGACCGGACGGGCTGATACTGGGACGACTTCACCTTTTCCTTTTGATTTACCTGTATATTGTTACTACATGACGTTAGTATACCTGTATGTACATGGTTATCTGTCCAACTTGATATGTATTTGTGTATTTGCTTATCCGTCATCTTGGTATGGCGTGTTATGTGGGTATATGTTTATTTGAATATTTGGTGCCCTCAATAGTTACTTTAGTAACCTTATCGTATTTATTTACTAAATTACCTTTTGGGGGAAAAGAAAAGAGAGGGAAAACATATATATGGACGGGAGACGTAGCCGTGGACGTGGACATGGCCGTGGGAATGAACGAGCTCAAGAGCCAAGAGAGGAAAGAGAAACAACATCTGCACAAGAGCAAGGAACGAGGGTTGAAGCCGAAGACCAAATGGCAACGGTAATGCAACAAATGACAGATATCTTGGAAAGACTGGTGGATCAACAAGGCCAAATGGCCGTGAATCAACCCCGGAACCCTGAAATCGGAGAAGATAAGGCTCTTGAGAGGTTTCAGAAGTTTACTCCTCCGAAATTTCTTGGAGGATCTGATCCAGATATAGCCGAACAATGGTTAGAGGCCATGATTAATATTTTCACCATCTTGAACTACACCGAGCAAAGACATGTAAACTTTGCGGTGTTCCAATTTGAAGGATCGGCCCGAGCGTGGTGGAACGTTATTAAAGCAAAATGGGAAAGAGAACAGACCGTATGGACATGGACGAATTTCATAAGGGAATTTAACGAGAAATACCTCCCTCCTTTAGTTCAAGAGAGGAGAGAGGAAGAGTTTATTGGACTACGCCAGGGAATGCTAAGTGTGGCCGAATATGAAACAAAATTTACGAAACTATCCAAGTTTGCTTCTGAATTGGTGGCCACAGAGCGGCGAAAAGTAAGACGGTTTATACAGGGATTAAATTTGGAACTCCAAGAAGCATTAGCGGCAGTACTGTAGACACCAAATTTTGAGTTTTATTTTATTTTAGTTTTATTCACTTCTTAATTTTTTTAGTTTTTGCTTTTTAAGTTTTAGCGTAGAAAATCATGAAAAAATGAAAAAAAAGGAAAATCATGAAAAGAATGAAAAAAGAAAAATCATAAAAAAAAGGGAAAAAAGGAAAAGGAAAAAATAGCAATTTTGTTTTATATGGTTTTATTTATCTATTTTAGTCATTTCTACTTAATTTATCTTTTATTTTTGTTTGGTTCATTTAGAAAAAAAGAAAAGAGTAAAAAATGATGAAAAATGGAAAATGAAAAAAAAGGGAAAATTGGATTTGCATTTTGTTGTTTCTTATGTTAATTAAATTGTTTTTGTTTTTAACTTTTATTATTTTCAATTTTGTTTTAATTAATTAAAAAATAAGGAGACACGCGACTTGCAAGCTGCGTTTTTCGTAGCTTGCAAAGAAGGGCTCGGACGGACCTTGGACTGCAAATATAGCAGAATTAGCTGAGGGTTTTAGGGTGGCTCTGGATATAAAAGCTGGAAAAACCGCAGCCGCAACGGAGGGAGAGGTTTTTGGGATAGCAAGAAAGAGAGCTGAGGGTTCGGATGGCAGAAAAAAAAAACAAAAACTGAGAGGAAAGGGAGAAATCTGGAATTTGAGGGGCGAACTTCGGGGACTAAACGAGAGAGAACGAGAGAGATAGCTACCTGGAAACTAAGGAAAGGAACCGGAAAACAGAGGCGGACGGTTGAGGAGAGCTTCGATTGGAGAAGAAAAAGGTGGACGGCTGATGAAAAAGCAACGGGTGGCGGCTGAGAGACTGTGGGTTGAAGGAGCAAAAAGAAAAGCAAAGTAAACGGAGAAGGGGGTTGGAGCAGAAATGAAAGCTAAGGGAAACAGAGGAGGCTTCGGCGGAAAAAGAAACCACGGCAAAAACAAAGGAAAGAGGAAGCTGAACGAAAGGTTGTTGGATGAGATTGCTGAAGAACAGAGAGCAAAGAAAACGGTGGAGGAAGAGCCGTAACTGCCACCAATTCGTCGAAATCCACCGCTCCCTCCACCGAAATCTGCCATCACTACTTGCAAAGCTTCACCGAGAGAACGTTGTGAGTTGTTTATTTCCTTTTACATTTCAGTATGACTGCCGTGGGCTGCCATGGCAAATCTTCATGTCGATTGTTCTGTATTCTAAGAGTATACATGCTTTTGTGGGTTGATTGGACTGTTCTCTATGTCTCTGACAAATTGTGCGGGCCGATTATAGCCTCAGTAGAGCAAAGAATTGATAAGATTTTTAATACCCTTAACAGGTTCGATGAAATGCTTGAGTAAAAATCCTATTTCATGATTGATTCATCTGCGTCTTGCGTGTGAAAAATGATGAACAGAGAGCAAGAGCAGAATTTGTTAGAACGTAATAATTGATTTTCATGGCAGAAATGAGAGTCTTGATCTTGATATGCTTGTGTACTGCACCTTCTCCATTTTTTTCTGTTTCTTGTTCTTCATTTGATGTGAACTCAGTTATTGTCGTGAGATTGTGTGCAAAGGGGTTTGGGGGATAAATTTATAGACTTATTGGAGTTGTTTCACAAGCCTGCTTCAGCTTCGTAAGAAAATTGCAGAAGAGAAATGGTGGCTGGAAATTGCAGCAGGCCGCGTCCTTCGGTTTCTTTTGTGCATGATCTGGATAAGAAAATCTTTGGGAGATGCATAGTAAATAGTTGGGTTTTGATGATAAGATGCGTGAAGTTTTGTTTTGGGTTCAAAAGATTGTTGTGTGTTGAGACTTTGTCACTTGCGTTTGATATGAAAGTCATAGCAACGAAAGTTGCAGAAACACTTCCAGTTTTTGCATGCATTGTATCTGAATTTTTTGTGGTTAAAGATAGAGAAGGCATTGTTGTTCATGCTCCATTCTGTTAGAGCTGGAGAAAGCCTTGTTAGCCAGTCATTTTGATTACCATTAGGAAGTGCTGCACTGGTTCTTATGTTCGCTGTTTTTGCCTTCTTGCAACACCCACCAAATGGGTTTTTGTCACTCAATTTGCTGTTAATCTCATGTTGGAAGGAGGAAATTGGGTGAAGGGTGTTGAGTTTGCATGTTTTTTGAGTCCAAAGACACATAAATTATATCTGGTTGCTTGCTGGAAAATGGATATCCCTTCTCTTCCTGTCCCAAGTTTTCTTCCTTTACATCGTTGCTGCATTTTTCTGTCTTTCACGTTTAGTTGCATCATAGAATGTGATGGAAATGAGTAATTGTATTTTGAGGAGAAGGTTCACGTAGCTTTGAAATTATTGCATTTGATGGTTATGAAAGTCTGCCTGGCGAAGTTAATAAAGCTCAAAAGCATGAAAGAAAATTGCAGAAAGCATAAGCTTCGTAACTTTGCACGAGTTTGCATAGATAATTTCTGAAAATTGCACTTTGGCCCCAAGTCTCCCTTTGTTCACCGTGGCCCAAAATCTGGAAAAATCAAACTAATTTCACTTTTTCAAGTTTAATTCTCTGTTTGCATATTTTATGTGACTTTTTGGATAGATTAATTCTTAATTTGTGGGTCATAATTGCGGCTTAATAATTTTGTTGATTTGTTTGTCTTGTTGGGCTTAATGAAATAAATGTTTAGGGCCAAGAGGTTGTTTTGTGTTTGGGTTTTGTCGCGCCCCATTTTTGATAAGAAAAATAAATGGTTTGAGAAAGATGTTTTTGATTCACTTTTAATTGAAAAATGATTTTTGTGAGTTGAAAAAGATATGGGTCTAATATGGGACTTGAAAAAGCGACGATTTGACCCAAAAAATAGTTTTTTTTTTTAAAAGGGTTTTTGAATGAGAAATTGGAGTCGCCACTTGGTAATGATTAAGGTGTACCAAGTCACCTAAAAAAATAAATTTTTAAAGACAAAGTAGTAAAACCCTTTTAAAAACGACTCCTAGTCCACGTAAGCCAAAGAAAAAGGTTCGGGAGTCACGTTTGACAAAGGGGAAGGCAAGGATAGAATCCAAGGCACCCCTTTGACCTAGCCAAGGCTAGTTGCGCGACTTAACCTTACCTTTCCTAATTTTCTACCCAATGTATGTTCGCACGTTGGATATGACTATATGAATGCAAAACGGAAAGGAAAATGCAATCCTAAATTCTACGATGTCTCTTGTGAGGCTTTTGGTCCCAAACCACATGAATTGTGGCGGCCAACAAAGGAAAACCTCATAGAGGTCGATTAATGCAAATGAGAGTTCAAATTCAAGTGTGCAAGTGTAAAGTGTATGAAAGATGCAAGAAATGTAAGTGCAAGTGTGCGAATGTATAAAAAGGTGCATGTGTGAAATTGCATAAGATTCAAGTGTTTTTTGTGTGCAAGTGTGTGAAAATAGAATAATAGATATATAAGGTAAAGTGGAATTCCATTTGTGAGGTGGAAATGAGCACGTGATAAGAAAAATGTAGTGAGAAAGTATGGTTTTGAGAAATGTGAAAAATTGTGGTTAAAAGTATGTAGGTGATAAAAATGAAAGTATGACCCTAGAGGAATGCAACAAGTCGGGTACGGGGGTTGACTCCTAACTTTTCGACTTCGATTTTCCCTTTGATTAGAAGGCGAAACTAGCGTGCTAAGGCTATCGAGTAGCCACACTCGCTCGTTTCCCTTATCGGAAGGGATTTTCACGCAAATGAACCCTAACTAGCATGAGATGCAAGTCCTAAAATGAAGGGGGAAGGGGTTTGAGGAACATACCAAATGACAAACTAAGGAAAAATGCGTGATATGTGGTGATCATGCACTTAATGAAAAAGGAAAAAAAACCTATTGGGTCTAGCATTGGACTAGCCCATTCTATGAATTCCGACTAGCGTTGGACTAGTGGAAACGATAAAAGAAGCCACAACTAGCGTTGGACTAGTGTGGTGACGTACATTCATCCATTCCATTCATCTATACTACAAAAAGCAAGTAGACATGCGAATCACTTATAAACACGTAGCACATAACACTTAGCATGCTTGACTAGATGCAAAATCCTAATAAAGCCTTTAACATATAACACATAGGCATGCAACCATTACATTTGCTAACTAAAACAAAAGGGAAAGGGAAAATGGACCAAGTTACTTGCTATGCCCTATCTATTACAAGCCAAGAGGTGTACACATACCCCATAATGAATAATTTAAATAAAAGTAAAAGTAAATGAAATAAATGCAAGGAATTAAGAAAGCAAAGTAGACATGCATATTCACGTAACACGTAGGAGCACGTAAGAGAGAAGTAAAGAGGATAAAAGAAAGTTATACCTTCCCCCGCTTGTGAAGCTAGTAAATGGAAAAGGTTCTAATTTGGGCTAAAACCATTAAACAGAGGATTAATGCACCAATTTAATAGTAAATCAAACAACACAAATTCTTCAAAAACAAAACTTAAGGAACCCCTAGTAGCTATAAAATTGAACCATTAAGTCCTTCAAATAAGCAAACAAGTCCATATTCATCAAATGGGATTCCAATTTGGAAGGAAAAGGAACTTTGAAGGATTAAATCGATTAATCTTTTCAATTGCTGGGGCCATAATAGAATAAGAAGGGACTTGAGGGGTCAAGGCGAAATTTGTGAAAATTATTTCATGCATGCAAACTAACATTCACGGCCAAAGCTTCTGCAATTCCATTTCTTTCTACAATTTCTGATATGCGTAAGTTGCAGCAATTCATCACTAGTGAACTATAACACATTTCTCAAGTAAAATCCAAGCAAACTATCACACATTTCTCTACTTTGCAAACATGAAACTTGTAAATTTACATTTCTTAAACTAAAGACACAGCCATGGTAGTTCAAAAAGAAAACAGCAACAAGAAAAGAAATGGGTTATGGCCGGAAAACCAAAACTGCGGCAGAATTTCTTGAGTGAACTTTGCAGCTTGTTTCATGTGGTTGGGTCCTAAATAAACTCTATCAATGCCACAAATCCAATAACGGATGCAAGACTCTCACTCATGTTGTTCACTTTACTCAAACACAGCCATCTATTACCTGCAAAAGATTTAAACAAGTCATCGAAATACAAAGTGCAGCCAAGTAATGCAAGGATTTGTGGCTACTTCATACGGAAGAAAGAAATAAACAAACAACCTATATGCCAAGCAATAAGGTGATCACTGCTGCAACAAGGATGAAGCAAAACCTGTTGTTCAAAACAGTTTTGCTCAAGAAGGAAAATTCAGATTTTAGATGTAAACACGCAGCTTTTGTTCAACAAATTTCGACCAAAACCATAACCTATAACTAAACAACAAGATATATAACTAAAAAAAAAAACAAATCAGCAAAACACATAAGCAAGACTGATGCAAAGCTGGGGACACATTTAAACACTTTCTTTGGGGAACGAACACAGCTGCAACCAAACCAAAAGTTTCGACATTACTATGAAACCAGCAACTTGACACTCACGGGTTTCTTTCTGTGCAAATTCAGCTTTCATATGTGCAGGGAAACAACAAAACAGGTTCCTTAAACCTCAACCAAGGTCTAGCAATACAAAGGCGTTCGGACATCAACTAACTTCAAATCAAACAAAATTCAAGAAAAAGCATCCTAAGGTCCCAAATTAAAAGAACAAACACAATGCAAAGAATCCCCTGCAACCTGCCGGCCTCACTCATTCAGCTTCAAAGAAAAAAAAACAAAACAAACGAAGAAGCCAACAGTTTTTTGATTCACAGGTTTTGCAACCAGAAAATTCCAATCAGAATTTTGATAGCAAACAGATTCATATAGTAAACCATTTCAGATGCTTTGACAACTAGCAACTTCATATAGCCATAACAAAAATTCAACCAGCAGTAAAGATTCAACCAAGACCGAACCAAAAAGAGTCTTTGTACTATCAGTTATCATTCAAGACAGAATCACTGATCACATTCATCAAATTTCTGGTACCGAAAATGCAAAGCTGACTGCCTTTTTTCCGATTCACCAATTTTCACAAGACAAATTCAAAACACAGCTCATGCATATCCACAAGACTTGATTTTTCATTCATAAACAAAGAAAACAGAATCTTGGGGACATGAAACAGAAAAAAGGCAGAAAGAAAGACGAAAAAAAAACAAAATTTTCCGTAAGCTAAATCTCGACACTCACGTAGTTCTCGCTGGTTTCTTGATGAAAATTAGAGCTGATGATGGGGTTGGGCTCTTTCTTTGATTCTCCTCAGGATCTTCCCCTTCCTCCTGGTCCTTTCTTATGCTGCTTCCCCCTTTGGCTTTTCTTGCTCTCAGCTTTTTCCCAAGAAAAACTCCCTCAATCTCTCGGTCCTCTTCAGATTTTCAGCCGCCAATCTTCTCTATTTTCTCCCCAGATTTTTCAGCCGTTCCCCTCTCTAAAAACCTCCTTTTTGGCTGAACCTTCTTGTTGCCTTTTATATGGAACCCCAGGCCACTAAACCCTCACCCCAATGGTGAGGATGAAGGCTTGTCCTTCCCTTTCCATCCAGCCATCCGATGGCTATCCGTGGCTGTCCTTTGCACGCTGCAAAAAATTGCAGCGTGCATGCTCCGCTATTTTTTTTTTTTTTGAAACAACTTGATAATTACAGAAATGATAAAATTAAAATATAAATAATAATAATAACAAAAATACACAAACCAGGTAACAAAAATAATTTTAAACAAAAGACTAAACAAAAATGGCCATTTTTAATTTTTTAATTTTCATTTTTCATCATTTTCTTTTTCTCAAAATAACTTAATAAAAATAACTAAAGTGCCCAAAGATTGAATTTAAAGAAATAAACATATTTTTGTGAACAAATTTTCCTTTTCTTTCTTTCCATTTTTCCAAACCAACTAAAGCCTATTTTTTGAATTTTTCTTCTTTTTCCTCTTTTTTTCTTTTTTTATGATTTTTCATTTCATTTTTCCTTTAAGAAAGCATTGAATAAAAGCAAAATGACTAAAACATGTTTTTGATGTTTTCTTTTTCTTTTTCTAAAAACTTCTATGCTAATCTTAAACTTAGAAGCTAAAACTAAAAACTAAAACTAAAAGTAAATAAGAATAAATAGCAAATGAAATAGGTCAACTAAAAGGGCGAAAATGAATAAAACTAAAATATCATAACAACTAATAGTGCAAAACACACAATAACGAACTAAAATGCAAACAATCTAAAACTAAAATCATGAAATAGATGCTACATAAAATTATTTAAAATTTGGTGTCTACAGGTTTAAGAAAGTTGTTTTAGTTTATTTTGTTTGTTTTTTTTCGGTTTGGGCTAGAGAGTCAAGACCCATCTTTTTGGTTGGCTAAGTTTTGGGCCACAATAATGTACTAGCCCACTTGTTTTTCCCTGGGCTTCGATTGGGCCTGGAAGGTTTTGGCCCAAGCAAATAAGAAAAATGGCCCAAGTGGCCTGATTCATTAAGAAACCAGAAAATGCATTTGCAAATCAGTCCCTGAATTTCTCCTTGACTGTATTGTGGCCCTAGACACTTTCATCTCTTTTCAATTAAGTCCCAGGTTTAATTGCAAATGGGTCCCTAAACTTTATTTTTCTTTAATTTTGAACCCAAAACTTTGTTAATGTTTGCAATCAAGTCTCTTATTCTTTTGACTTCTTAAATTGATGAGTTGCTTACATGATTCAATTGATTCAATTTCAAGTTTACCATTTTATTTTTTATGATTATTTGTTGATTAAAGTGATGCCCTGACTCTTTTATTATTTTGGAGGGTAAATAAGTGGTTTCATTCCATTGGGACCACAATTCAAGGGAGGTACACCTTAATCCCTTATTCTCTTGCTTTATTTGACTATACGTGCCCTATGTGACTCTACATGTTGATTGTATGCCTTTTGGATGCCTTTTATTCATTTCATTTCATTTATTTATTTATTTGCTTTATTGGTTTTGAACATTTATTTTATTTCAATTTCATCCTTTGGGAGGCACTCGAATGCCAAATTTGTAATAGTTAGGTATTTATTTTAATTATTTATTCTTTTCCCCTTAGATTGTAGTAGGGCATTCCCTTTTGTAATAGATAGGGCTTGGAGGAGCATTCAATGAAGACCTATCGAAGTCATGTGCCTAGCTAGCAAATGTAATAGTTAGGGCTTTAATTGTCTTATGTGTCTTGCATGCTTAGTTGCTACGTGTTAATTTGCTTTGTTAGGTCCTTGCATCTAGTCGAGCATGCTAAATGTTATGTGCTATGTGTTTATAAGTGTTTGGCATGTCTACTCGCTTTCCATAGCCTGAATGAATGTGATGGATGAATGTACGTTTCCACTAGTCCAACGCTAGTCGGAATTCATAGAATGGGCTAGTCCAACGCAAGACCCTTAGGGATTTCCCCTCGTTAGTACATGTTTGCATGTTCATTACACATCATGCATTCTTTTTAGTTTTATCATTTTGCATGCCCCTCGAACCCCTTTTCCCTTCATTTTAGGATTTTTGCATCTCATGCTAGTTATAGGGTTCATTTGCTTGAGAGTCCCCTTAAATATGGGATATAGACGAGTGTGGCTTTTTCTAAAGCCTTAGCACGCTTGTATTCCCTCTATAAAAGGGCAAATTGAGTCACGATTTAGGTCTCCCCGTACCCAATATGCATGAATTCCCTAGGCTCATGCATTTTTTCCACTCTACCATCTTATACCCTCATCACACTTTCATTTTTTCCTCCCATTTTTGCACACGTGCACCTTTATGTTTCTTCACTTGCACACGAACACTTTTATCATCACTTGCACACATGCACTTCATATTATCATTTCACATATCGTACCTTGCCCACTCACGTGCACATTTTCATTTACATATTTATTGCCTTTTATTACTTTTTCAAACTCATGTCCTCACATTGCATACATGCATTCCATTCATTTGCATCACACTCGCATTATTCGTGACTTCTTCAAAGGATCGTTATTGGGCTTCACAATTAATGTGATTGGCACCATTCAACCTTTGAAGAGAAATTTCCCCCAATACCCCTAGGTCTAGGGTTTGCATTCATGTAGTGCATCCAAATGTAATAAATTCTTTGGTTAAAACAAGAAAATCTTTGATTAAATCACGCAACTAGCCTTGGCTAGGTCGAAGGGGTGCCTTGGATTTCTATCCTTGCCTTCCCCTTCGTCAAATGTGACTCCCGAACCTTTTTCGTTGGTTTACGTGGACTAGGAGTCGTTTAAAAGGGGTTTCTTACTACTTTTTTCTATTTTTCTTTAAAAATTCATTTTTAGGTGACTTGGTACACCTTAACTCGTTACCAAGTGGCGACTCCGATTTTGATTTCAAAAACCCTTTTTAAACTACATTTTGGGTCAAATCGTCGCATTCTCAAAACCCCATTTAGACCCATTTTTCTTTTAAATCACAATTCATTTTCCAATCAAAAATACACTTTTTTTAAAATCATTTATTTATTTATCAAAAAATGGGGCGCGACAAGTACAAGTGAATACGTTTACGGAGGCCCTTGAGAAAGCTCAAAGAATCGAGACTGCAAAGGCACAGATAAAAGTTTCCCAGACCCAGAAAAGGAGTGCATCGAGTAGTGTAGCGGAGGAATTAAGTGAAGCGAGAGTCCCTTCCAAAGTGCAAAAAGTGAATTTTTTGTCCCACCCACCATGGACATTAGGGGCGATAGGTGAAGGATCTACAAAAGAAAGCCAAATCAAATTTGGGAAAAGTTTTCAAGAAAGCCAAAAGATGGCTTCTCACGTGGTCTGTGGGTACTGTGGAAAGGCAAATCATGTCGAAAGCGATTGTTGGAGAAAGGGGCGGAAATGTTTAATCTGCGGAAGTGGCGATCATCAAGTTAGCAACTGTCCGAGGAGACAGTCACGTGAAAGCAATACTCTGCAACTGGATGGAGCTAAATCACAAGTGAATGAAGGAGGGAAACGAACTAGTGGACCGGCAAAGGTTTATGCTTTAGACAACCGACAAGTTCCAGACTCGTCTGAGGCAACTGAAGGTAAAATTTCGAGGACGAAATTTTTTTAAGGGGGAGAGAATGTGAGGACTCGCAAATTTCTTGTATTTTTCTCAAAAATACCCTTTTATTTGAAAATTATTATTTCTCAAAGCCCACTACCCAATTATTTCACAATAAGTGTAAGTAAACCTAGAAAATAGGGTTTTACGCTTCGGTTTCAAGTTTGGAGCAAAATTAGGGTTTTCGTGATTTTTCGCCGGATGAATTTTCGGTACAGAGTAAGGATTAAATTTGAGGATTAAAAGTGACTTTTAAGTGAGAAATAATATGTGATTGGTAGCAATGATATAAGGTTAGTGAATGGGAAGTAAAAACCCTAGTACGTGAGTTTTAAGAAAAACGGCGCGAACCGGCGGGTCCCGCGCACTGCCGTTTGAACGCACCACTGGACCACCACTTTCTTACCACATAAGCTCATTGATATTTGAGCAAAATATCTCCTTATTTCCAGCTAGTTTTGACTGAAATTTGTGGCCAAAAATGCAAGGGAGAGAGAGAAAAATTTACATGGCTTTGGTGGTGCCAAGTGTCACCACCTCATGGCTCCTTGATTAATTTTTTTTTCTTGCCTTTTTATCCTTCATTCCAGCTATCTTTCCTTCATTTCTTTCTGGTCTGGTCGAGCTTGAGAGAGAGGGAAAGAGAGAGCAAGAAAAAAACACCATCCTTCTTCTTGATTTTGAGCTACAAAGTGAGAAAACAACGAAAGTAAACCGATTAAAGTTGCCTTTGAATGTTGGTTTAGTGAAGTGCTGGTGAATTTTTGAAGGGGAAAGCTAGGGTTGCTCTTGGAAGACACTAAGCAAGGTAAGGATGATGATTTCCCCAATTTTTACTCCTAATCTTGTTCAAATTAGCTTAGCAACTCAAATTTGTGGTGAATAACGGTTGTTAGCATGTCTTGGGTGTTGTTTTCCTTGTGGTATTATGAACTAGGGTTTGCTGAATTGCTGCCCAACTTGGTGTATGGTTAATATATGTTGCAATTAAGGTTATATAAGGTTGTTTGGTGGTGATTAGAACCAGAAATTTGAGAAAATTCCACTAGAAACCGAAAATTCCAGATTTCTGGAAAATTGTTCTTCCTTTCTGTCCGGTTTTGTAGCTGTATGTTAAAGGCTGAATTGGCCTTAGGTCAAAGAATGAAAGTTGTAAAGAATGGTATTTTATAGGTGCCTACAAAATTTCATCTCAATTGGAGCAACGTAGGATGTGAAAAGTCCAAAATACCCTTCCTATTTTAAGTATTTCCCTAGCAGTCCGTGTGATCAGTTAAGTCCAGTTTATCACGTTTTTCGACTAGGATCCATTCTGATTTAGCTTTTTGACAAAACATGAAAGTTGTATTATTCTGAATTAGCTTTCAAATGCCTCTAAGAACACCTGATTCGGACTTGTGTACTCTGAGATATGTCCATTACAGTGTTCTGCGTTTAAACAGCCGACGAATTGGTTTCTGGTTTAGTAATTTGAGAATTTGACTAAGTTACATTAGGAACTGGACTAAGTGACCTTCATGAATGTTGTAGCTATGTGTCTTAGCTTCGAAACGGCATAGGTTTTGTCTCAGTCCGATAAGCATAGCTTCGGATATGTTATTTCCGCATTCGTACGTCAAATCTGTCTTGTGCTAAGTTCAATTTCTGCACTTGTGATTGTTGTAATTCTTATTCTTATGATATTGTGAGCCTATGGAACGGCTCTTGACTTGAATTTCTTATGTGTGATGTTGGGTTGTGGTTGAGGAAAAATAATGAAGCCAAAATGGCTGGAAAATTAGGTAAACACAAAGGGCGTGCTGCCCAAATTTTCGCTCGAGGGCTAGGTTTCTATCTGAACTTGTATACTTTTGTTTGGCCAATACCATGACCGGTTTTCCATTTTAAAACATGATTTTTCATCTTGGGGTTCAAACAACCCTCTTCTTACTTGAAAGTCATCTTTACACGTTTTACTCCTAATTAGCCGGGTTTCTTTGTTTCCCTTAAATGTTTTGCTCGATAAACTGTAATATGTTCTCTTGTTCAACCTTAGGTTTCATTGGTGACTAAGGGTAATATCCGGAAGGATATTTTGCACGTTATTTTGCATATCTAGGTGAGTGTTCCTTATTTGACTTTATGGCTTGTTGTTATCATTTGCTAATGTGTTAATTGTTTTTAATGATTTCCAAAATGAGCTTTCCAGGCGAGTGTGTACTTTATCACACTCGACCTAAATAACTGTACAATTTTCAAGGATTTAATGATTGAAATGTTACTTGCGCATGAATGTAAGCCTTTTGGGCTGAACTGGCCATTGCCCCTTGTTACCGGTCGTCTCGAGCCAGAAGCGGACTCGGTCGGGCGATTAGGGACTTGGGTGAATGTTTGGTATACTCGAGTATTACCCTGTAGGTTGGTGGAGACTGGCCAACGGCCAGGACGGGGGTGAATGAATGAATGAACGAACGAACAAACGAACGAGGGTTTATTGATAAACGAAAAATGCATTTTCAAATGATTGGAGTAATAAGGGGAAATGTCAGGCGAACGAATGAAGGAATGAACGAATTGCTCCTTGTGAGCCGTATCCTTTTAATGAATGTTACTATTGCTTTCCATTGTAAATGTTTCTTGAATTATTGATACTCCATGTTTAATGTATTGAATTGATTGTTTGATTGTTTGATTATCTGTTTGGAACCTCACTGAGCTTTTAGCTCACCCCTTTAGTTTTGTTTTCCTTAACAGGGGACGGCGAGCAGGATGAGAACATAGACTAGCCTAGTCTAGGTCTTTTGTTTCTTTTGTAATGGTTCTCGCCCTAGTGCTTGGCACGGGCTAGTTGTATGGTGAAGTGAGAACCTTTGTACATTTGATGGTTGTACTTCCTTTTGAGATAGCAATGTATATAAGTTCCACTTTAAGTTTGGATTGCTGCCCTATTTATTCTTGTGATTTGTTCTGGATTTGATTAAAGAACGACTGAGTCCCGGCGAGAGCTGGGCAGGCGGCCCGCCGAACCCTCTGGTACGCCTTAGGGGGAGGTGGGGTCGTTACAGGTCCATTTGAGAAACCAAGTTTGTGACTGCCCCACCTCACCCTAAGGCGAACCAAAGGGTTCGGCGGACCGCCTGCCCAACTCTCGCCAGGACTAACGATGCAGATTAGAGCTATCTATTGCGATCCGGAACTTACAAACGAGTGGAAACAAGTTAAAATGGTAAAATAACCCAAAATAAAAAAAATGAAATCCGGAGTCGGCCATGAATAGTAACCGACCCGTCAGAACCCAATCGAAAGAGCACGCAAACATTCACATCTGAACTTTAGCGATTACAATCCAAAATGACATACAAAAGTTTTCAAAAGTTGATACATATACACGGTTTGCCAAATCAAAAGAGAAAACGCCCCAAAAGTACACTTAGAGTTTTAATACATGAGCTATACAAAAGATATGTTCCACTAGCTCAATTTGGCAGCCATTTGTCAAATCCAGACCAAAAGTGTTTATTTTCCTGTAAGGAAAACAAAAGGGACAGAAAGGGGTGAGCTTGCGCTGAATGAGGTACCAAACATATAGCAGAAAAATCATGGCATTTCACATTTTACAAATCAGATACACATGCCAGATGTAAAGCAAAGGAACCAATGATTCAAATCAGAAGGATACGGGTGGCTCTCAGGAGCCAAATTTCCAGCGCAGTACTTGATCCAAACCGGTTGACTCTCCGTCAACGTATATAGAACCAAAACGTCCGTAGACCCCTCTTCACACCGAATTCCGTCCACCAAACACCCCCTTTACCGGGCCCGCTCACCGTAACCGAACAGAAATGGTAATACTCGAGTATACCGGAATCAAGGGTCTCAATACCCAAAAATCCCCGAACAGACTACCGTGGTTCGTTATCTAATCGTCCAGGCCCTTGCCGGCCCGACTCGAATAACTTAGCCACAGGATTGAGCTCATAGGTCATAGAAATCCGAACAGATGCAGACACAGATAACAGATTCAGATACAGATACAGAATAGCATATTCAGATAGCAGATTCAGACGGCAGATTCAGATAGGCACTCAAAATTGGCATATGAACAGACAAGAGAACGAGTGTGATAAAGTACACCCTCGTCTCAAACAAATTAAACAGATTGCAGAGCAAAAATCAAGTTAAACAGCAATGGAGGGGAGTGGTACACTCACCGGTTCAGCTTCAAAAGTTTTCACTTCAGATTGGCCTTAATCGCCAAAAACCCTAAAATAATCAAAATAAACCAATTGAAGGTTTCACATCCAAAATCAAGTAAACGGAATGCGCAATTGAGGCTCGACTACACGTCGTACGCCTTGCCAAATAAATACTAGTGCGAGGGTGGAAAACATGATTTTCTTGGAACAAAAAGATAACATGAAGACCTAGGCGCCAAACAACCCAAAAGCCTTTTATTTCTATCAAGAGGCAAATCCAACTTAAAGAACCAAACGGCATAGAAAATTGGGCAGCACTTCCCCTGGATTCCTTACTTTTCCAGCCATTAAGGCTTCATTATTTCCTCAAATCAGTCCCAACATCTCACACAAAAGTCATCTCATTTCCCAAAAGTCATTCACTAGGCTCAAAGTAAAAGTTAACTAGGAAATGACCGGAATAAAAGTAATCCTTAAAACATACAAACAAGTACAATGAGACTCGATAACTGATCATAAATCAATGCCAAATATGACCCCAATAGGGTTCCATGAACATATACAAACAGTAGAGAAAACCAGAAAATTCGGAAATGCAATTAGCTTTGGCCTTGAAAAACAGTTTTTGACCTCTTTTTGCGGTAATGGCACCAAATGCCCTATGATTATCGGATGAAGGTGTAAGACCCACCATTTCGAAGATAAAAGACAGGGTTACAACATCACAGAAGGTCACTCAGCCCAGTTTTGAGTGCAAATAGATCAAAAATGCAAAATACCACATCAAAAACGTAAAACAGATTCATCAAAACACATTCTAGCGGAAATATCATAACTCAGGCTCTACAAGTCCAAATCCAGAAATTCCGAAACCATATGAAATCTAAGAAACAGGGTTAAATTTCTTCAGAAGGCCTCAACAACTAATTCGGAAGCAATCCAGACCAAAACAACCAATAACAGTCACAAATCCCAATTTCGGGTAAAACCAGAATAGCAATAGTAATTTCGACTTATCTCATTCTACACTACTCCGATTGATCTGAAATTTTGTAGGCACCTATAAAATATCATTCTCCACAACTTTCATGTTTTGAGCTAAGGCCAATTCGGCCTCTAACTATGAGATATAAATTCGGGCAGAATGAAGAATCAAGAACCCTAATTTTTCAATTTTTGGTCCAAAACAGAAATTGATTGCAATTGTCCACTTTTTCCACCTCATAGAGTCTTTTCCACCTCATAGAGTCCTTAAATATCATTTCCAATCATCATACATGACCACATAATCATACTCATATGAAAACAGAAAAATCCCCAAAAATTATAAAATTTCACCAATTCAACCAAAACCAAGAAATAATCCATAAAGTTGCACCTTATACCACCACTAATCATGATTTAAGCATCAATTAAAGAAGGAGGGTGATTCTTCACAACTTACCTTAAGAACAAGAGAGAGAGAGCTATTGGTCACCTTAACTTTCCAAGAAACTCCACCAAACAACTCACTATCACTCCCTTAAGTGTTTCTATGGAACAAAAACAAGTTTAGATGGTTGAATTCTTGGATTTGAGCAAGAGAGAATCAAGAAGTTGAAGAGGTTTTCTTTCTTCCTTTCCTAGAGAGAAATTCAGCCAAGCTTGAAGAAAAATGGAAGATATTTGGTCAATTTTTGGTTTTATTTAGTAATTGGTAAAAGGTTGAATAGTAAGTCAATTGTAGGATTTAATCTCCAAGTGACACATGTCAAGACACTTGTCCCTCTCATTAATGTCATGCCTAACCTTTTTGTCTTTCTCACACCTATGCACTTGGCACCTCTAAATATCTAATAACACCCGATAAATTAAACCCAGTATCCAAAACTTAACCGAACTGGCCGAATTTTTCCGAACTTTTCGCACTAGTGGGTCCCACGTCCGATATACACTCTTAATTTCTCAAAAACTAACCGATACTAGAAAAATCATTTTAAAAATTATATTTACTCATAAAATTTATCTAGAAAATTTTCCGGATACAAAAAGTGCAGAAAACAAACCATTGAAAATAAGAAAACCTGGAAATATAATAAAACCTAGAAAATGGAAAAATTACGGGTTCTCACAAAGTTTACAAGAATGTTCACTCTATGTTTGATGAAATTCCTCAACTGAAAAACAAAGCTAAAAGGGCAATTTGACTTGCCCATTCGCGTGTGAGGGAAACGAAATTTTGGCAAGTCTAATGCTTGCCAGAAGATAGCCAGCGAGTTCGCTGGTGAAGAACCAAGGGCCAAGAGAGTGTTTGACAGAGATTTCTGGTTTAAATTTTGTTTCATTTTCCCCTTTGGTTCTTGATTTTTCTGTTTTACTTATGGATTTTGTTGCGTGATTTGAGTTTGTGTGAGTTTTGTTTCTTTTCGAATGAAAGGAGATGAAATTCTGGTGAAATTCGTTGAAGAAGAAAGATTCAGTGAACCATTTGTTTGGAAAAATCTGGAAATTTTCAGTTTTGCCCCTGCCCTGTGATGAAATCACATTAAAGCCCACATAACTTCCAGATCTTTTTCAATTAAGTCATGATTTAAACGTAAATTGACCCCTGGACGTTATTTTTCTTTAATTTCGGCCCCTGAACCATGAGTAATCCCATCACGGCCCGACTGATTTGATTAGTCCTTCACTTAGGTCCCTACTTTTGTTTTGTTTGAACCTCTCATGTTTCCCTTATTTTGATATGGCCCAAAATTGGAAAAGTGAACTTGTTCTTTCCTTTGATTTAAATTAACTCTTAATATGCATAAGAAGTCTTTTAGCTAGATTAATTCTTGTTTTTTTTATCATAATGATGACTTGATAATTTTAGTTGTTTTGCTAATCTTGTTGGTTTTAGTTTTATGGTTTTAAGTTTTGGATAATAATATTTGATTGGGTTGAGAAGTGGATTTAACAATGTTTGTTTGGGTTTCTTGTTGGACTTTGGAAGGTTTAAATTCAAAGCTTTTGGTTGGGTTTTAGGATTGAGTTGTTGATTAATTTGGTTGGGTTTTATTTGGTAAAAATGGGTTAACCCATTCCAGTATTTTGGACTTCCGATCAGGCCAAGTGGTCTTGGCCCAAGAAGAAGTTAAAAATGGCCCAATCGCCAGTTTGTTCTAGAACCAGAAAATGAATTTACAGATCAGTCCCTGTACTTTTCATTCATTATACTGTGGCCCTAAAAACTTTCAACTTCTTTCAATTGGATCTCAGGTTTAATTGCAAATAGGTCCCTAAACTTTATTTTTCTTTAATTTTGACCCCAAAGCTTTGTTAATTTTTGCAATCAAGTCCTTTCTTCTTTTACCCTTTTTAAATGTGGGTTGTTTACATGATTTAATTGATTCAATTTCATGTTCATTTTTATCTTTTGTGATTATTTGTTAATTAAAGTGATGCCTTGACTCTTTTATTATTTTGGAGGGTAAATAAGTGGTTTCACTCCACTGGGGCCCCAATTCAAGGGAGGTACACCCTAATCCCTTATTTCTTACTATATTTGACTCTGCGTGCCCTATGTGACTTTACATGCTTGACTGTATGCCTTTTGAATGATTTTTTTTTATTCATTTCATTTATTTATTTATTTGCTTTATTGGTTTTATATATTTCTTTTAGTCCAATTTTGATCATTTGGAAGGCACTTGAATGCCAAATTTGTAATAGTTAGGTATTTATTTTAATTATTTATTCTCATTTTCCCCCTCTTAGATTGTAGTAGGCTTCTCCCCTAAAAATGTAATAGTTAGGGCCTTAATTGCCTTATGTGTTTTGCATGTTTAGGTGCTATGTGTTTATTCGCTTTCTTAGGTTTTGGCATCTAGATATGCATGCTTATGTGTTATGTGCAATATGTGATTTATGTGTTTATTTGCTTTATTAGCCTTTACATGATTTATTTGGTTTATAATGAATGTGTGACGTCACCGTGGCTAGTCCAACGCTGGTCATGGTCTTTCCCCTCGAGCTCTCGCAAGTCCAATGCTTGTAAAAGAATTTTAGTGAAGGGCTAGTCCAATGCTAGACCCATTAGGCCTGTCTCTCTCGCTAGTGCATTTTTTGTATGTCTCATTGCATTCCATGCATGTTTCTTAGTTTTTTAGCATTTGGCATGTTCCTCCAACCCTTTCCCCTTCATTTTAGGTTTTTGCATCTTCATGCTAGTTATAGGGTACATTTGCTTGAGAGTCCCCTTTGGGTAAGGGAAACGAGCGAGTGTGGCTACAAAATAGCCTTAGCACGCTAGTTCTCCCTTCTAATCAAAGGAAAAATCAAAGTCGTGAAGTTAGGAGTCATTCCCGTACCCGACTTGATGCATTCCTCTAGGTTCATACATTCTCATTTTTATCATATCACTTTTCTCACTTTTTTTATCCACATTCTTTCACTACTTATATTTTTTTCGATCCACATGCCATGTTTGCATATTTTTTCTTTTATCATTTATTTTCTACCTCACAAATTGCACCCAATTGCACTTATATGTATCTACTATCATATTTTCATCCATTTGCACACAAACACCTTTATTTTATCAATTGGCACACTTGCACTTTTCTTACATTCGCACACTTGCACTTTTCTTACATTTGCACACTTACACTCATACTTGAGTCCTCATTTGCACTAACCATGACCTCCATGAGGGCTTTTCTTATTGGCCACCACAACTCATGTGGTTGGGACCAAAAAGCCTCATAAGAGACATTTTAGATTTAGGATTGCATTTTTCTTTCTTTTTTTTATATATCCATTAGTCACGTCCAACATACAACGCATATTTTGGGTAGAAGAATTAGGAAAAGTGGGGTTAAGTCTCGCAACTAGCTTTGGCTAGGGTAAGGGAGTGCCTTAGGCCTTGCCTTTGCCTTCTTCCTTATCAAATGTGACCCCCGATCCCTTTCTTTGGTTACGTAGACCTAAAAGTTCTTTAAAAGGGTTTGTTTACTTTTTCGTTCAAAAACAAAAAATCATTTTTGGGTGACTTGGTACACCCTAACTCTATACCAAGTGGCGACTCCATTTTTTCATCCAAAAAACCCTTTTTGAACTTTATTTGGCCAAACCGTCGCATTTCACAATCCCACGGCCTTCTATTTTCACTTTCACACACGTTCACATACATATCTCACACACTACTTCCACACCTTCAAAAAGTGGGGCGTGACAACATTAACATGATTAAAGGAAAGGTTCCTTGGTCACTTACCTTGCAAACCCAAAAAAAGAAGTAACTTGGTACCTTAGCCTTCCAAACCACTTCACAACCAACCTGAATACCACTAAACTAAGAGGTTTTATGGAGTAATTTGAAGATTAACCGGTTGAAATGAAAGATTGAGTAGAAGAAATTTGATAGCTTTTCTTTCTTTTGCTCTCCAAGAAATTCGGCCAATAGAGGGAAAAATAAGAGGATTTTTGGCCAATTTTTGGTATTTATTTGGTAAAGGTGATAAGACGGTCTTATGGTCAAAATGTAAGAATTAATCAACAAGTGACACTTGTCACTTCAATTAATACAAGGTTATCCTTTTGTCTCTCCACTCTCATCCATATAACAACCTCTAATTATCTCTTAGCACCTGGTAAAATAAACCCGGTATCCAAAACTTAACCTAACTGGCCAAAGTTTTCCGAACTTTCCGCACTAGCAGGTCCACGTCCGGTATATGCTCTTAATTTCTCAAAAACCAACCGATACTAGAAAAATCATCTAAAACTATATTTACTCATAAAAATTATTTAGAAAATTTTCCTAATAAAGAAAATGCATAAAAAGCGTACAATTAAATAAAATAAAGCCTAGAAAATCGAAAAATTTACGGGCTCTCACAGAATGACCAACCTTTTGGCTCACGTAGTAGAACATCAAGGTCAAAATCCTATTCATCAGCCGAAAAATCTTGGTAATCATACCGAGGGTGAGGATAAAGCTCTTGAACGATTTTAGAAGTTCTCGCCACCGAAATTCCTGGGAGGACCAGACCCTGACATGGCCGAGAGGTGGCTAGAGAAGATGATTGATATATTTGCCGCGTTACATTATACTAAGGAGCGACAGGTCACATTTGCTGTCTTCCAATTAGAGGGAGCAGCTCGTTCTTGGTGGAATATCATAAGACTGAAATAGGAAAGAGAACAAACCCCAAGGACGTGGGTGAATTTCATGAGAGAGTTCAACACGAAGTATTTTCCACCCCTGATCCAGGAAAAGAAGGAAGATGAGTTCATTAGGCTCTGCCAGAGAACTCAAACCATCGCCGAATATGAGAGCCAGTTCACCAGGTTATCCAAGTTCGCTCCCAAGTTAATCGTGACTGAGCAAAGGAGGATAAGGCGTTTTGTCCAAGGATTAAACATTGAGATCCAGAAAGACCTGGCTATAGCCCAACTCAATACCTTTAGTGATGCGGTAGAGAAAGCTCAACGAGTTGAAAGCGCAAGATTTCAAGTTAGAAACTTTCAAGCTAAGAAAAGGGGATTTCCTGGAAGTATCTCGGAGCAAGGGGATAAGGGTACGCTTCCTAAGATTGGAAGGGGAAACGGGGGAGTACAAGTACCGAGGATATCAAGTGGTGCCTCACAGAGAGGCTCAGTCTCCGCTTCTCGTGGTCCCTGGGGGTACTGTGGGAAGCCGAATCACACGGAGAATGTCTACTAGAAGAAAAGAAGAAAATGCCTACGTTGTGGAAGCGCAGACCATCAAATTGCAAATTGCCTAGGCCGATCTCGAGAAGGGAGTAGGAGCCAACAACCAACCACGACCAACGCCGACCAGTCGAAAGGGGAAAAGAATGGATCGAAAGTGTCAGCTCAGGTGTACTCCTCAGAACAACATCAAGTCTCTGACCCATTTGAGGACGTGGAAGGTAAGATTTTGGTATTCCACCGTTTGCTCACTATTTGCAAATTGGGAAGGAAGAATTCAATGAGCCTGGCCAGTGAAGGGGTACAGATTGGTTAGCTAAGTATGATACTCAATTTGATTGTGAGAAGGAAGTAGAAAAGTTTTTGTATTCCGAAGAAGGTGATGGTAAGGAATTTCGAGGACGAAATTCTTTTAAGGGGAGAGAGTGTGAGAACCCTTGAATTTTCTTATTTTCTAGGCATTATTTTATTTAATTACAGGCCTTTTATGCAATTTCTTTCTTAGGAAAAATTTTCTAAATAAGTTTATGAGTAAATAGGGTTTTTAAAAGTATTTTTCTAGTATAAGTTAATTCATGAGCTTTTAAGAGTATATACCGGATGTGGGACCCACTAGTGCGGTAAGTTCGATAAAATTCGGCCAATTAGGTTAAGTTTTGCATTAACAGATTCATTTACCATGTGTTAGGAGATAATTGGAGGTTAGTTAGATTAATTTGTAAGGAGAGACAAAAGGATAAGATCAAGCATAGGAATGGACAAGTGTCAAGTAACTATTGGAGGATGACTTTGACCTACTATTCATCACCTTTACTAAATACCAAAAATTGACCAAAATTATCTTCATTCTTCATGCTTCTTGGCCGGCTATTGAGGAGGAGAAAAGAGAGAGAAAACCTTCATCTTGTCTTGCCAATCCAAGCCAAATCTTGAGTTCAATCTTTACTACATCAAAGTACTCCATAAAAACTTCTTGCTAGGGAGGATTTAAGAGGTTGGTGGTGTTGTTTTGAAAGGGAAACATCAAGCTATCATTTTTATTGGGGTTTTAAGGTATGTTACCAAGAACTTTCTTCTTACTTCAATTAATTGTTAAGGGATGGTTTAGAGTTGTGAGTCATGTAGTTTTACAGAAAAATTTCATGAAGGAAGTGGTGTTATGGGAAATTTCAGTTTCTTGGTGAATTTTCTGCCCTAATATGAAGATTAATGATTAGTTATGGTTTGATAGCTTTGATATGTGAAATAGCTAGTGTTTAGATGCTAGTTTACTTGGCCTAAAGAAATTTTTGGTTTGTAAGCATAAATTCCAGCTTGGATGATAACCTGCCGTGCTTCTGTCCGGTTCTATTTCACCATGTTAGAGGCCGAACTAGACTTAGCACAAACATGAAAGTTGTAGAGAATGATGTTTTATAGTTGCCTGCAAAATTTCAGCCCAATCGGAGCAACGCATCCTATGAAACGACTGAAATACCCCTGCTGCCCTGTTTTTGTTCGAAACTGATAATCAGCTTATGTGATGGGTTAGTTTGACTAGGAATATTACCGAATTGATTGTTGGTGTCTTCTTAAGAATTATAGCCTTGTATCTTATCCTTCAAATGGCTTTGGAATTACCTGATTTGGAGTTGTCTGTACTGAGATAAGGGTGAATGAATCAGGACTGCCAGTTGAAATCCGCGGTGAGTTTCGAACTGGAAAATCTGGAGTTGTTTTGGTGAATTTGATCTAGTTAGGGTAAGAACTGGACTGAGTAGCCATCTTCAACATTGTAGCCCATTTCCTTAGCTTTGAAACGGTGTAAATTACACCTCAATACGACAAGGATAGCTTCAGTTACGTTAATTCCGTTAAGCAACAGCAAACCTTCCTTTTGTTTTCCAACCCAAACTTCGTTTCCGCATATGTCCTAGTTTGATTTTGCACTTATACGTTCCATATGATTTTACTCCAGTGATATGTGGATTTGGCTTATGACTCGTATTCAAGCCTTGTTGTGGCGCTAATTAAAGGTGTTTGATACCTTGTGATTTGTGGGTGTTGAGGTTTGGTTGGAAAGTAAAGAAAGACAAGGGAAATGCTGTCAAAATTTTCGCGGAGTTTCTGCACAGTCTCAGGAAATTTGCTATATCTTGATGTAGGAATGTCAGAATTGAGTTCCGTTTGTTGCGTTTTAAACTAGATTCATAAAGATACAAACCGCATAAATTTCAGACCCTGTTTCTATCTATACAATTTCTGGTGATTTTTCAAAGTTGACTGAAATATTGTACCTGTTCTGTCTTTCACTGGATAAAGCAGCAACTTGAGGCTTGAATTTGACTGACTTGCGTTCTGAATCTTATGAGGGTGTTCTCTGGAAAGTTATAGGCCTTTGAATTTATTTTCCGACGGTATAACTTTTACTAATTTTAGATTTACAAAACTTGAGATATGATTTTTCATATAGGGTTGCGCAAAACTGGAAAATCCTGTTTTCCTAGTATCGGTCTTACTTACATTTTATACTTCAAATTTGGAGTTTGTCAGTCATTGTAGGTAGGGTTTTGAGGTTGTTCATGCCTTTAGGACTAATCGTTATCTTTTCACTCCAAAGTCACCTCTTCGTTTTACATTAATGGTTCATTTGGATAGGCACTTGACTTGTAATCGTGTTTTACTTGCGAATTCCACTTATTAGGTTTTGGAGTCCAGTCTTAAGTGTTTGCCTTGATCGTTCTAGGAGGTGCCGGCGAGTAAAGCCACACTTGGGAAGGAAACTTTTGAAATTATCCTTGTTTGATCAGGTGAGTGCACCACTCCCCTGAATTATTGCTCAACTAGTTTTCTGTACTTGCAAATTCTTATTTGAATGTCTTTCCTGACTGTTTATCTTGTATGAGACGAGGGTGTACTTTATCACACTCGTTCTCTTGCCTGTACTGAACAAACTGGAATCTATTACTTGTACTTGTTATGAACTTGAACTTGTTACTTGCACTTGCTATAAGGGCGTTTGGAAGTGTGTCCAACGACCTTCTTGTTAAACCTAAGCTCAACCTCATAGGGAGTTAATTAAATCGAGCCAGCAAGGGCTTGGTTGAGGTATTTGACAATCCATGAGTGCCTGTTTCTAGGGAATCTTTGAGTATTGAGACTCTTGATTCCGGTATACTCAAGTATTACCACTTTCATTCTTGTTTGGCGTTCGGGCCCGGTAAGGGGTATGGTTGGTGAATGGGATTTTGGCGTTAAAGTGGTGATCTACTGGACTGGTTCCTTTATTTGAACGTTGACGGATGGTCAACAGGGCTGGATCAAGTATTGCAACGGGGATTTGGCTCCTGAGAGCCACCTGTATCCTTTAAATTGTGATGTTCGTTCATTTCTTTTACTTGATGCGGATGTGTCCTATAAGTGTTTTCTCATGATTTCTACCGTTATATTTTTGGTACCTCATTGAGCTTCTAGCTCACCCGTTTCGTTATCCTTGTTTTCCTTACAGGAAATCACCTTTTGAAGACTATGATGTTTTGAAGCATGAGCTGAACTAGTTTTAGTATTCTTTTGTATAGCTCCTCGATGATTGGAAAACCTTAAATGTATTTTAACCAAACAATTCCCTTTTAAATTGTAAGTTTGCAACCATATGTATATAAAAGTGTTTAACCATGTTCCTAAGTTGATTTGGTTTGGAAATGTTCTTTTCTAGGGTTATCTAAAGTTGTTGTGCTTGTTTGGGTTTCGGACAGTGAATGTTATCTTCTCGAAGTTCTTTTGAGCGGTTGGTAGGGTTTACGCTTGTTCCGGATCCGTAGTCCCGGCGAGAGTTGGGCAGGCGGTCCGCCGAACCCTTTGGTTGGCCTTAGGGGGAGGTGGGGCTGTCACAGATAATAACACATTCATTAAAAGGATACGGGCTCACAGGGAGCCATTCGTTCGTTCGTTTATTCGTTCTCCTGACATTTCCCCTTATTCCTCCAATCATTTGAAAATGCATTTTTTTTGTAAGTAAAACCCTCGTTCGTTCATTCATTTCATTCACCCCCTTCCTGGACGTTGGCCAGGCTCCACCAGAATTCAAGGTAATACTCGAGTATACCACTTTTACACCCAGGGTCACCATATCACCCTACCGAGTCCGCTTCTGGATCGAGTCGATCAGTAACGAAGGGCAGGGCCCAGTTCAGCCAAAAGGCTTACATCATGCACAACTAACGTTTCCATCAATAAATCATTGAAAATTTCACATTCATTTAGGTCGAGTGCGATAAAGTACACACTCGCCTAGAAAAATCGTTTAAAAATCATTGAGAGCACTTAACACGTTGTCAAATAACAACACAAATCCTGAAGTCAAGAAAAATATAACAAACAAGGAACACTCACCTATTTATGCAAAACAACATGCAAAATATCCTCCCGGATATTACCCTTAGTCACCGAGAAAACCTAAAATTAAAGAAAGAACATATTACAATTCATCTAGCAAAAATTAGATGAAATTGAAGAAAAACCAACTAATGCCGAGTAATACGTAAAAGATGACTTTCTGAGTGAAAAGAAAGTATTTGGACCTGTGGTCAGAAATAACTAGGGTTTCACAAACCAAGTGCAAAACCAAACTCAAAAGGGTTATAAAATTTCCGGCGGGAAACACTTGGACCAAAGTCAAATCGGAATCCAACTGGATCAGCTAAGAGATATTGTTTTGGAATCGTTTATATGACTCAAAAGCAATATATATTCAAGTGGCATTATATGACCAGTGCCTTGATGAAAATCATGTGAAAAGGAGGACAAAATACATTAACTTCCACACTTAAAACCTCGCTTAAAAGTAATTCACTTGTGGCCGATAAAACCCTAACTCATACCTCTATGTTTTAGTATGAAGTAGTAAATAAACATTTGAAGGTATAAACGGAAAAGGTATCATGTTCTAAAATGGTAAAACGATCACATTATTTGCCAAACGAAAATATACGAGTTCAAATAGAAACTTAGCCCTCGAACACCTTTTGAAAGAACCGATGAAATTTTCAATGAAATACGTCCAACTCGGCACAAAACATATTTGCAAAATCACTTTAACTCATTTACAAGACAAGAAAATAAACGGACAGCATTTCCCCTTAAATTTTCACTTTCACCCTACAATTCAAAACCCAACCTTACAAGAATCAACCACAATCACAAATTCGGCTTATAAACAATAAAACATGTCCAATTAGATCACAAAACCCTTCAATCAAAGCCAATTGAAGACTCAAAAGCCAATCCCTAAGAAAACCCCCAAATTAAAACCCTAGAACCAGAAATTTACACCACAAGCGGAAATTTTCCGCAAACGATCACAATTAACGTATAAAGGTTCCATTTAACACCATTTAGAGCTATCAAATCAAAGCCAATCCAGGACTATCATATAAAATTGGAAAAATCCCCAATAAATTGGAAATTGAACCAACTCCACTGGTAATCATGAAATCAACCACATAATAGCATCTTTAACATCTATGAAGCACTATAACACCATTATCAAAACAACAAGCAAACTTTCTTAGCAACTCACCTTATAACTCAAGAAAGGTAGAAACTTAAGGCCTCCCTTCCAAAAACAACTCCACCAAGACCTCTATTCCCCCTTAGCTAGTACTTGTACGGAGTAGGTTAAAATTCTAACGGTGAAAACTCAAGATTGAAGTAGAAAATAAAGAGCTTTCCTTTTTCCTCTCTTGATGCACGTTTGAGCAAGGAAGAAAATGAGATATTTTGGGGGCCAAAATAGTATAAAAAGAGAAGGAAACAGGCGGTTAAAGTTGATGGCCGCCTGTGCCACTCTAGGTTGGAACCCTGGGCCACCGTTTCGGTATACTCGAGTATTACCACTGGAGAGATAAGGTGATGGCCAGACAAAACGAGGGGATCTAAAGTTATAAGGCGAAGTTGACCGAAATGGTTCCATTGGAACACTGTATCCTTCAATATGTGTTTATTTCTGTATCATGATAACTATTTTATTGTAAATGTGCCGATGCGAAATCTTGAACCGTATATGTATCATGCTTAACTTACATGATTTATTAGAACTACTAGAGTGTCTTGGAACCTCACTGGGCTGTTTAGCTCATTCCACGTTTTTGTTTTCTTAACAGGGTTTGAGACCAAGTGTGATACCCCAACTTTTAGGATCATCTTTTGTTTAGTCTCAAAGAGGATATTACGGTTTCTTTAGTTTATTTTTATTTTAAAAACATTATTTTGTTTTAAAGAAGAAACTAAAGTTATTTCTTTGGGTTTGATTTAAAACCTTGTTTTATTTTAAAAGACTAGAAATCCTAAACGTCTAATCAAAACCCTAGTTTCACTTGTGACTGACTGTTTTTCAAATTTCTCATATTTTAACCGAAACCCTAAATTCAATTTATGGGATTGTAAAACCCCTCACATTTTTCTTAAAAATCCCCTTTTATTTGGAACTTATGATTTTATAATAGCCCTACTACCCAATCACACCACAATAAGTGTAAATGAATATAGAAGTAAGGGTTTTCGTTGTCCGTTTTCAAGTTAGAGCGAATTAGGGTTTTCACGTTTTTTCGAAGTGTGGATCAAATTTGGTGATTAAAAGTGAGTTTTAGATGATATTAAGTGTGGGATTAGAGGTGATAATAATAAGTTAGTGAATTATAAGTTAAAACCCTAGTATACGCTATTTAAGGAAAATCGGGTTGAACCGACGTGTACCGTTCTCTACCGATGGATTACACTACTTGACCACCACTTTATTACCTTAATTCCCTTATTTTTACATGAGTAATTAGCCCTAAATTACCCCTTAATCCAGCCACCTTTGTTGACTAAAGAAAAGGAAGAAAAGAAAAAAAATTTTGAGATTGAATCTTACGGCGACACTTGGCGGTAATCCACTTAACTTTGACCCAAGCTTATTAATATCTTCTTAACCTTCTTGAAGCTTCATTTTAGCCTCCATTTCTACACATTAGAACCGTGACTTAGAGAGGAGAAAAGGAGAGAAAGAAACCAAGTGAGCAACCACCAAGTTTCACCTTGAATTACCTTCATTTGAGCAAAATCAATGAATCCAAACCGATTAAACCTTCATTTGAGTGCTTAGGTAGTTGTGTGTGGTAAAAGTTTGGGAAGAAAGTGTTTGGTTTCACACTTACAAGGGAGTTTTTGGCAGGTACATGGCTATCTTCTCCTTATCTCTTACTTAAATTTGGTTAAGGTTGGATAACAATGCATATTTGTGCCAAATGATAGTTATTTTAGTGGTTTGGATGGATATGGTGCATGTTCTTGAGTTAGGGTTGAGATGGTTAACTGTATTTGTTGTTTTTTAGGTGGTATATGGTGTATATAATCTTGGATAGGAGGTTGAGGTAGTGGTTCAAGCTAGAAATATGAAGTTTGCACCTTAAATTCATTGAATTCCAGAATTAGAGCTCTTCACTGCTTGGTTCTGTCTGGTCCTATTTGACCATGATGAAGGCCGAATTAGGCTTATCATAAAACATGAAAGTTGTATAGAATGATATTTTATGATTACCTACAAAATTTCAGCTCAATCGGAGCAACGTATCCTGTGAAAAGACAAAAATACCCCTGACTTTCATAGGTTTAGTCCAGTGGACAATTTTGATATTTCATAACACTAACCGTGTCTGTTCACCCTGATGTATACTAAATTAGCATTTTTCCAAAACATAAAAGTTTCAGTTTTATGTCTTAGCTTTCCAACGCCCCTGGAATCACCTCATTTCGACTTCGGTAGCCTGAGTTATTGTCATTTATGCATAAGGCAGTTAACAAGCCCGAATGTGAGATTCTGGTTCTGTAAATGGACATTTTGACTTAGATACACTGCAAAAGGGACTGAGTGGTCTTCATCAAAGTTGTAGACCTTTGTCTTAGCTTTGAAATGGTATAAATTTCACCCCAATCCGATAAGCGTAGCTTCAGTTGTGTCCGTTATACAAAACAACGTCAAATCTGTCTTTTGTTTCTTGACACAAACTTCATTTCCGCACATGCTCCTAGCATGATTTTGTACTTGTATGGCTTGGACCCTATGGAATGGCTATTGAAATGAGATGATTTTGTATATGACTTTGGGTTTGATTGAGGAAAAGAATGAAGCCATAAATGGCTGGAAAATAGGTAAATACAAAGAGCGTGCTGCCCAAATTTACGCTCGAGAACTAGGTCGATATACTTGCGACTTGAGTAAGGTTTGAGAGCGAATACCACGTGAACCATCTAGGGTATTTACATTTTTTTTGCCACTTAGACTCAAATAGCGATTTTAAAGTTTTACAAGTGAGTCTAAGTTTTACAAATATTTTACTTATGTCCTTTGGTTTCAATGTACTCTTTTCACTACCAAAACCATATTTATACTTTGTACTAGTACGTATTCGACTTCTCTTTGACTCACTTACGTCTTTGATGGTTGAAGTATAATGTGTTCATTTGATTATATTAGGATACCTTGGTGATTGAGGGTGTATCCGGAAGGAAACTTTGGACGTTATTTTGCTTAAATAGGTGAGTTTTCCTTGTTGGCTATATTTTCCTTGACTTCATGGCTTGTGTTATTGTTTGATAATGTGTTAAGTGCTTTCAAGGATTTCCAAAACGAGTTTTCTAGGCGAGCGTGTACTTTATCGTGCTCGACCTAAATGAAACGTGAAATTTTCAATGATTTAATGATTGATACATTATTTGTGCATGATGTAAGCCTTTTGACTAAATTGGGCCCTACCCTTCGTTACCGATCGACTCGAGCCAGAAGCGGACTCGGTCGGGCGATATGGTGACCCTGGGTGTGAACGTTGGTATACTCGAGTATTATCTTGTTGTCGGGTGGAGTCCAGCCAACGTCCGGAAGGGGGTGAAATGAAATGAATGAACGAGTGGCAATGAATGAAATGAAGGGTTTTACTTCTCAAAATGCATTTTCAAATAATTGGAGGAATAAGGGGAATGACAGGAGAACGAACGAACGAACGAACGAATAGCTCCATGTGAGCCCGTATCCTTTTAATGAATGTGTTATTATCGCTTTCCATTGTAAATGTTTCTTGAACTATTGATACTCTATGTTTAATGTATTGGATTGATTGTTTGATTATGTGTTCAGAACCTCACTGAGCTTTTAGCTCATCCGTTTAGTTTTGTTTTCCTTAACAGGGGAAGGTGAGCAAGGACAAGAGCTCGGTAGAGACTAGCCTAGACTAGTTTCTTTGATTTTGTAATGGTTCTCGCCCTAGTGCTCTGCACGGGCTGGATGTATGGTGAATTGAGAACCTTTGTATATTTGATGTCGGTACTCCCTTTTGGGTTAGCAATGTATATAAGTTTTGGTTTAAGTTTTGGATCGTTGTTATGTTTATTCTTGGTTTATTTTGGTTTCGGTTGAGGATTGAAGTGAACAACTGAGTCCCGGCGAGAGCTGGGCATGCGGTCTGCTGACCGCTTTGGTTCGCCTTAGGGGGAGGTGGGGCTGTCACACCAAGGGTGCTCGTGAATAGTACTAGATTGTTTTCTTTTGAAAACCTTAAGTTGAATTCTAACGGATGGTTGCAGTACATATTCTTTTGAATTGTATTAAGCTTGAAAGCTAACTAATTGTACGTATGGAATATTTTGGAGTACTTTAATTATATAGTAAAAATATTTGAAGTATTTCGAGTTTTTGAATTATAGATTGTAGTGAGTCCCAGCGAGAGTTGGGCAGGCATTCCGTGGATACCTTAGGATTCGCCCTAAGGAGTAGTGGGGGCGTCACAAAGAAGCACTTGATTTCCATTTCTTCTTAGGGTATTAGGGTAACTATATCAAGAAGCTCTCTTTTCTTTTATTACTTGCTTATGAGTGGATTCAAGATTTGATTTTGGTAGTTTTCATGAGAAATTTCATGGTTTAAGTGGTGATTGGCAAATTTCAGCTTTGAATGAGAAAATTTCAGCCTTGATATGATGGTTTAAGTTTGGCTATAGTCTAGTAGCTTTGCCATGTGAATTTTCTAGCTTTTATATGTTATTCTGACATGATTATAGAAAAATTTCAACTTTGCTGTGGTTGATTTTAAGCTAGAAAATTTTGATATTTTGGATGGTTTTGTGGCTTTAATCAAGTGTACTTTATAGCCTATAACTTATGGGTGTGATAGAGGTTGGATTGATATGAAAATAAATGTTGAGTTTGGATGGAAAAGTTAGGAAAATAAGGGGAAGTGCTGCTGAAATTTTTATTACTTCCTTTCTAGTGAAACAAGTTAGAAGGGTGATTTTAGGTTGGTTTGGACTTAGGTTACATGTGATTGCTTGAGTTCACTTTGGTGGTGGTGTATAAGCTAAAATTTTGATAAACCCATGTGTAAAATAAGAGGAAAAGTAATGGTTTCTTCTAGTATGCCGCCTAGTTGCATTTGTTCCACTTTAAGCTCGAGGTTGTTGGTTTTCTTCACTATTTTGCTGCTGCAAATTTCCAGCCATGAATTGAAATGAGGAACTTCTTGGTTACTTGCTTATGGTTTACTTGCTTATGAGTGGATTTAATGACTTAAAGTTTACTCGATTAATTGTATGTATATAAGTAGGGAAAATTGGGAATATTGGATGGTCTGTAATGCTTAACGAAGAAGTTTTGATGCTTTCATTGAGGTGAATACTAATGGAGTCTAGGAATTGTTATTATTTTTCTGAGATTCGTGAGTGAGTTCAGGCGAGAGCTGGGCAGGCGGTCTGTCAAACCCTTGGGTACGCCCTGGGGGGAGGTAGGGCTGTCACAGGTGGTATCAGAGCAGCTTTGCGTGGTCTCTGCGCGAGATAAGCTTGGGGCAAAGTGTTGTTATGGTTCCGATTATGTGAATAAGTGTAAAGGACTAGGTGCTCTTCTTATGGATAAGCTGTGAATCATGACTGTTACAGGTGTAAAATCTTTATCATGATATTTGGGGAAGATAGATATGTACGTCAGGTAGGAATCTTAAACTTGGTTTATTTGTACTTGGGAGCGTACGGCCTAAGTCGTAAATTCTCCTTGTTTCGGATTCTTGTACTTAAGTATTGAATACTTCTCCTGATGGAACACCTATGAATTGGGAAGGATATAGTCTAGTGTATTATGAGATGAATAGAAATCATGATTGAATTTGGGAAAGTAGAACTGATTCAAGTGATTGAATATATGAGTATTGTTATAGACTAGTCCGGTAAGTGTTTGGCTAGGGTTTCGATAGATGGTGGTTGGATTTGAACATTGATGGTTGTTATGAATGTTTAAAGTATTAGCATTGTAAACCTATTTAATTTCTCCTATGAATGTGTGGATTTGTTATGTTTTTACTTGATTTTGATATGGACCGACTTTAACTAAACATGTATTTATTTTGTGATATCAGATAAATGTATTTTGGACCCTTGATTGACTACCCTTGCCTACATGCTTAACTAATTCCTATTCTCCTATATATATATATATCTATATATAGACTTGGACTTGTGTGGAAAGAGAACTAGGGAAATGATATTGGAGAATATCCACGTAGGCCTAGACAACCCCAAGATTAAGGGGAAGTGATTGGAATTTGTGGCTGACCAAATCAGTAACCCAAGACCGAGATATGGGACCAAGTAGCGATGGCCATAAATTGGATGACAAATCTTTTAGAATGTCTAGTACCCCAACAGGATCAAGGGCCTGGGCTTGCAAACCAACTTAGAGTCCAAGATATGAAAAGGTTAGACCTTTAGAGAGAGATTTTTTTAAAAAAAAGTTTTTCTCCACCTAAGTTTTCTGAAAGTCCTGACCTCAAAGTAGTTGAACATTGGATAGCGAATATGATCCCTATCTTTGATGTCTTAGGGTACCTATGGGAAAGGCAAGTAACTCTTGTGATATTCCAGTTTGGAGGAGCGACTTATTCATGGTGAAACATGCATGATACCTTTGTCTAGTGCGATTGACACTTTGGTAGAAATGTAAGATTTTAAACTATACGAGATTAAGTGTGACGGCCGAAGGAAAAGAAAAGGAAATTTTCTTATTTATTTATTTTTTCGCATGCATTTTTCTTACTTTATTTTATTATCAAAATTTTCTAGAGACTTTTATAAGTGAATATAGTTTTCCAATCATTTTTCTAGTATAAATTAGTTCCTGAGAAATAAAGAGAGTATATTGGACGTGGGACCCGCTAATGGCGTTAAGTGCGATAAATTCGACCAATTAGGTTATGTTTTGTATACTGGAATTAATATACTAGGTGTTAAGAAATAATTAGAGGTTACCTAGATGGATTAGTATTAGAGAGACAAAGGGATAGCTATAAACCAAAAAGGTGACAAGTGTCACCTTGTGATTAAAGGTTGGACTTTGACTAATTTCTTTCACCTTTACTAAACATGAATTTTGACCAATTTCATCTTCATTTTCCTTTCTCTTGGCCGACCAACATAGAGAGAAAAGAGAGAAAAATTCCTCAACTTTTGCATTCTATTCTCTTGCTTAATCTCTTGATCCAACCATTTAAACTTAAAACCACTCTATAAAAACCCCTAGCTAAGTAGTATTGAGGTAGTTAGTGGAGTTGTTTTGGAAGAAAGAGACCTAAGCTACTACCTTTTGGGAGGTATCAAGGTATGGTGTGTAAAGATTCATTGTTTGTTTCCAATAATGGCTAATTCATGACTTGTAGTGGCTAGTTATGTGATTTTATGGAAGATTTTATGGATTAGAGTGATGTTAGCTAAATTTCTGACTTTTGTGAGAATTTTCTGTTTTCCTATGATGGATATGGTTGGATTGAATTGATGGTTCTAAATGGTGTTAAATAGACCTCTTGTGCGTTAATTGCAGTTATTTACGAAAAATTCCAGCTTTGATGCGTAAATTTCAGCTTTAGGGTTTTAATTTGACCATGATTGGGGGTAGTTTTGGAGCTACCAATTGGTTGTATCTTAAGGGTGTTTCATAGACTATGATTTGTATGTGCAATGGTGATTGTTTGTTATGAAATTTGGTAGTTAATGGTAGCATGGTGAAGTACGGAAATCTAGGGGAAGTCCTGCTGAAATTTTCGCCGGGCCCTTGAGCAGTCTTGGGGAATCTACTATATCTTGATGTAGGAAAATTGGAATTGACTTCCGTTTGTTGCGTTTTAAACTAGATTCATAGGGATATAAACCATGTAAATTTTAGACCCTGTTTCTATCTGTACAATTTATGGTGATTTTTAAAACTTGACTGAAATATTGTACCAGTTCTGTCTTTCACTGGATAAAGCAGTAACTTGAGGCTTGAATTTGTCTGAATTGCGTTTTGAATCTTACAATGATATTTTCTGGAAAGTTATAGCCCTTTGAATGTATTTTCCAACGGTATAACTTTTATTAATTTTGAACTTACAAAACTTGAGATATGATTTTTCATATAGGGTTGCGCGAAATTGGAAAATCCTATTTTCCTAGTATTGATCTTACTTTCATTTTCTACTTCAAATTTGGAGTTGGTCAATCATTGTAGGTAGGGTTTTGAGGTTGTTCATGCCTTTAGGACTAATTGTTATCCTTTCACTCCAAAATCACCTCTTCGCTTTACATTAATGGTTCATTTGGATAGGCACCTGACTTGTAATCGAGTTTTACTTGCGAATTCCATTTATTAGGTCTTGGAGTCCAGTCTTAAGTGTTTGCCCTTGATTGTTCTAGGAGGTGCCGGTGAGTAAAGCCACACTTGGGAAGGAAACTTTTGAAATTATCCTTACTTGATCTGGTGAGTGTACCACTCCCCTGCCTTGTTGCTTAATTGGTTCATCTATACCTGAAATTTGTGACATGGATAACTATGAACTCTGTTATTTTGAATGAGACGAGGGTGTACTTTATCACACTCGTTCTCTTGCTTGTGTTGTATGAACTGAAACCTATTACTTGTACTTGTTATGAGCTTGAACCTGTTACTTGCGCTTGTTATAAGGACATTTGGAAGTGTGTCCAACGACTTTCTTGTTAAACCTAAGTTCAACCTCATGGGGAGTTAATTAAATCGAGCCAGCAAGGGCTTGGTCGAGATATTTGACAATCCATGAGTGCCCGTTCCTAGGGAATCTTTGAGTATTGAGACTCTTGATTCCGGTATACTCGAGTATTACCACTTTCATTCTTGTTTGGTGTTCGGGCCCGGTAAGGGGGTATGATTGGTGAACGGGATTTGGCGTTAAAATGGTATTCTACTGGACTGGTTTCCTTATTTGAAAGTTGACGGAGGGTCAACGTAGTCGGATCAAGTACTGTAACGGGAAATTTGGCTCCTGAGAGCCACCTGTATCCTTTATATCTAAGTTGTTTTGCTCCTCTCCTTATTTGGTGCACCTATGTGATTAATTGAGCATGAAGTTCCTTGGTTCTTGACCGCTATTATTTTGGGTACCTCATTGAGTGTAAGCTCACCCCCTTCTCGTTATCTTTGTTTTCCTTACAAGGAACAAACTTTGAACTCATGGTTTTGGGAGAAAATGGTCGAGCTAATATATATGAGATTTTGTTAAGCTCTTTCACAACCGAAACCCTAATTGTATTTTGAATAGTAGGAATACTTTGGCTTGTACTTTAGTTAATTTGTTCAAGACTCCATGTAAATATATGTAAGTAAGTATTTAACCTTGTTACTTAATTGTATTCGTTTGAGATGTTATGTTTTATAGCTCTGGTGAACGTTTATGTCACTATTTGGAAGATCGAACGAGCGCGGCGTTTGAACGAGGGAAGAAAGAAAATTTTCTGGCAAGAGCTATTCATCGAATCCGGCCGAGTATCTGGCCAATTTCTGGCAGGATTAGCAGGGATTTTTGGAAATTTTGGATCAGCTACTGCCTCCAATCCAGCCAGGAATTCGGCCGGGTATTCGGCCAGAAACCGGCTGGATTGTGACGTGGCGGTTACTGTTCATTTTCGTTTTTCCTTTTTCCTTTTGTTGTAGTATTTAATTTAAGCATCATTGTACCCGAAGGTTAGAAATCATGTTTTCAATGTAATAGTCTCCAATGGTTTGTTGCTTGGGTTTCTATCGTGCGTACTCTAGGGTTTATGTGATTTGACTCCGTAGTCCTGGCGAGAGCTGGGCAGGCGGTCCGCCGAACCCTTTGGTTTGCCTTAGGGGGAGGTGGGGTTGTCACATTAAGAGTTTAGGATTATGTGAGGACTCGCAAATTTCTTATTTTTTTCTCAAATATGCCTTTTTATTTAGAAATTATTCCTTTATTATAGCCCTACTACCCAATCATTCTCCAATAAGTGCAAATGAACCTAGAAAGTAGGGTTTCACTCTTCGTTTTCAAAATTGGAGCAAATTAGGGTTTTCACAATTTTCGCCAGATGATTTTTCGGTACGGAGCGAGGATCAAATTTGGTGAGTAAAAGTGACTTTTAAGTGAGAAATAATATGTGATTAGGAGCAATGATATAAGGTTAGTGAATAGGAAGTAAAAACCCTAGTACGGGTGTTTTAAAGAAAAACGGTGTGAACCGACGTGTACCGCACACTACCGATTGAACACACCACTGGACCACCACTTTCTAACCACATGAGCTCATTGATATTTGAGCAAAATATCCCTTCATTTCCAGCTGCCTTTGACCGAAATTTGTGGCCAAAAATGTAAGGGAGAGAGAGAAAAATTTGCATGGCTTTGGTGGCGCCAAGTGTCACCACCTCATGGCTCCTTAATTAATTTTTTTTCTTGCCTTTTTATCCTTCACTTCAGCCATCTTTCTTCTTCATTTTTTCTGGTCTTGGCCAAGCAAGAGAGAGAGAAAGGGAGAGCAAGAGAAAACAAATTCCTTCTTGATTTACACCAACCAAGTGCTAAAATCGAATTCTAAACCGATTGATTGTAAGTTTGGAAGCTTGGGAAGCTAAGGGAACCAAAAACTTCAAGAAATAGTGGAGGATCACTCTTGAAAGCCTTCTTTTTGAGGTATAAAATCTGATCTATGGCTTTGATCCTTTTCTTCTTGTTTAAGATGTTAAATAGTCCATGTTTTGGGTTTGATTACAAGTGATGCAAGTTGTTGTGGTGATTTTTGGATGAAATATGTAAGTTAGAGTTTGATTAATTTCTGCCTAAACTTGTTTTATAGTTAGTATATGTTGTATATAAGGTTATATAGGGGGTTTTGGTAGCAAGTGTAGCAAGAAATTAAGAAAACTATCATTGAAACCAAAAGATTTCAGATTTCTGGAAATTTTCATCCTATTCTGTCCGAATTTGAATCCCTATGTTAGAGGCCGAATTGGCCCTAGGTCAAAGAAGGAAAGTTGTATAGAATAGTATTTTATAGGTGCCTACAAAATTTCAGCTCAATCGGAGCAACGTAAGATGTGAAAAGTCCAAAATACCCTTACTGTTTTAAGTATTTCCCAAGCAGTCCGTGTGAGCAGTTAAGTCCAGTTTATCACGTTTTTCGACTAGGATCCATTCTGATTTAGCTTTTTGCCAAAACATGAAAGTTGTAGTATTCTGAATTAGCTTTCAAATTCCTCTAAGAACACCTGATTCGGACTTGTATACTCTGAGATATGTCCATTACAGTGTTCTGCATTTAAACAGCCGACGAATTGGTTTCTGGTTTAGTAATTTGAGAATTTGACTAAGTTACATTAGGAACTGGACTAAGTGACCTTCATGAATGTTGTAACTCTGTGTCTTAGCTTCGAAACAACATAGGTTTCGTCTCAATCCGATAAGCGTAGCTTCGGATATGTTATTTCCGCATTCGTACGTCAAATCTGTCTTGTGCTAAGTTGAATTTCTGCACTTGTGATTGTTGTAATTCTTATTCTTATGATATTGTGAGCCTATGGAACGGCTCTTGACTTGAATTGCTTATGTGTGATGTTGGGTTGTGGTTGAGGAAAAATAATGAAGCCAAAATGGCTGGAAAATTAGGTAAACACAAAGGGCGTGCTGCCCAAATTTTCGCTCGAGGGCTAGGTTTCTATTTGAACTTGTATACTTTTGTTTGGCCAATACCATGACCGGTTTTCCATTTTAAAACATGATTTTTCATCCTGGGGTTCAAACAACCCTCTTCTTACTTGAAAGTCATCTTTACACGTTTTACTCCTAATTAGTCGGGTTTCTTTGTTTCCCTTAAATGTTTTGCTCGATAAACTGTAATATGTTCTCTTGTTCAACCTTAGGTTTCATTGGTGACTAAGGGTAATATCCGGAAGGATATTTTGCACGTTATTTTGCATATCTAGGTGAGTGTTCCTTGTTTGTTATATTCTCCCGGACTTCATGACTTGTTGTTGTTGTTTGATAATGTGTTAAGTGCTTTCAAGGATTTCTAAAACGAGTTTTCTAGGCGAGCGTGTACTTTATCGCGCTCGACCTTAATGAAACGTGAAATTTTCAATGATTTAATGATGGAAACATTAGTTGCGCATGATGTAAGCCTTTTGGCTGAATTGGGCCCTGCCCTTCGTTACCGATTGACTCGAGCCAGAAGCGGACTCGGTCGGGCGATATGGTGACCCTGGGTGAATTTGGTATACTCGAGTATTACCTTGTAGTCCGGCTACGTCCGGATGGGTGGAGTCCGGCCAATGGTCGAATGGGTGGAGTCCGGTCAACGTCCGGAAAAGGGGATGAACGAACAAAAGGATGAGCGAGGGATTCTGCTTACAAAAAATGTATTTTCAAACGATTGGAGGAATAAGGGGAAATGTCAGGGGAACGAACGAACAAACGAATTGCTCCATGTGAGCCCGTATCCTTTTAATGAATGTTACTATCGCTTTCCATTGTAAATGTTCCTTGAATTATTAATACTCCATGTTTAATGTATTGAATTGATTGTTGATTATCTGTTCGGAACCTCACTGAGCTTTTAGCTCACCCCTTTAGTTTTGTTTTCCTTAACAGGGGACGGCGAGCAGGATGAGAGCATAGACTAGCCTAGTGTAGGTATTTTGTTTCTTTTGTAATGGTTCTCGCCCTAGTGCTTGGCACGGGCTGGTTGTATGGTGAAGTGAGAACCTTTGTACATTTGATGGCTGTACTTCCTTTTGAGATAGCAATATATATAAATTCCGCTTTAAGTTTGGATTGCTGCCCTATTTATTCTTGTGATTTATTCTGGATTTGATTAAGGAACGACTGAGTCCCGGCGAGAGCCGGGCAGGCGACTCGCCAAACCCTTTGGTTCGCCTTAGGGGGAGGTGGGGCCGTCACAGATTATGTATAGAGATTTCGAGGAAAAGAGTTTGGGTTCTAATCTTGTATGTAATTTTGACGAAATTTGGATGATTGCTCTGATTGAAAATTTTAAAAGGCACTATTGGGGTAAAAAGTCAAAGTTTCTGTGATACCCCGACTTTTAGAATATTACGGTTTCTATATTTTATTTTTTATTTTAAGACATTGTTTTGTTTTAAAGATTAGAAACCCTAAATTCTAATCAAAAGGAAAAAAAATCCTTGTTTACTTGTGACTACCTGATTTTCCTAAATCCCTTATATTTCAATCGAAACCAGAATTGTAACCAATGGAATTGTAAAATCCCTCATATTTTTCTTAAAATTCCTTTTATTTAGCATTTATTCCTTTCTAATAGCTTTACTACTCATTCACACCCTCAATAATTACAATCCACCATAGAATCAAGGGTTTTCCCTTTAGGTTCTTCGTTCGGGTAAATTAGGGCTTTTTTCGTATTTTGACCGTGTGCTCACTCGGTGAGATGTGTGCACTAAATTTGGTGATTAAGAGTGAGTTTTAGATGATATTAAGTGTGTGATTAGAAGAGATAATAATAAGTTAGTAAATTATAAGTTAAAACCCTAGTATACGCAATTTAAGGAAAATCAGCTCGAGCCGACGGGTACCGTTTGTTACCGGGAAACACACCACTTGACCCATACTTTATTACCTTAATCTTCTCATTTTATTTCAGCTAATTAACCCTTAAACTATCTCATACATCAGCCACAATATTTGACCTAGAAAACAAGAGAAAAGAAAAAAAATTGAGATGGATTTTGGTGGTGACAAGTGGAGGCTATCCAAGCACCTTTGACCCAAACAATGACCAAGTCTTATAACCTTTCTTAGCCTCCAATCTTCTCCATTTCTCCAGCTGAAAACAATGAGCTTGAGGGAGAGAGAGAGCAAGAGAAAGAACTCCATGACATCTTGAGTTTGATCCATTTGAGTGAGAAAGCAAGATTCTAAACCGATTAAATCCTTCTTGGAGCATTTGGTGTGCAAAAGGATTACAAGAAGAGGTGGTGGATAACTCTTATAAGCATCTTTGAGAGGTATATGGGCTGACCATCACATTTATTTTCCTTAGTCTTGTCTAAGTTGAGTAGTAACTTGTAATCTTGCTTGTGATGCTTAATTCATGTGATTTTGGATGATTGTAGTGATGAATTTTGAGTTAGGGTTTGAATGGTTCACTTGAAATTCCAATTGTTTGGATGGTATATGGTATATGTAAGTTTGTATAAGAGGTTGTGGTAGTGATTGAAGTAAGAAATGAAGAGATTTCCTTTTGAAACCCCAAATTCCAGATTTCAGTTTTTCACCTCCCCTGTTCTGTCCGGTTATAGTTCACCATGATAGAGGCCAAATTAGGCTTAGAACAAAACAAGAAATTTGTAGAAAATGATGTTTTATAGATTCCTGAAAAATTTCAGTCCAATCCGAGCACTGTAGCTCATGAAAATACCGAAATACCCTGACTGCCATAGGTGAATCCAGTGATCAGTTTTGGATATTTCACCAAACTGGTCGTGTCTTTTCACCATGATATGTACTAAACTAGCATTTAACCAAAACATGAAAGTTGTAGTACTATGTCTTAGCTTTCCAACGCCCCTAAGAACGCCTTAATCAGATTTCGGTAACCTGAGTTGTTGTCGTTTAACCATAGTGCGGTTAGCTAACCTGTTTGTGAGATTCTGGTTTGGTACATTGAAATTTTGACCTAGCTACACCATGAACTGGACTGAGTGGTCTTCATCAAAGTTGTAGGTCTTTGTCTTAGCTTCAAAATGGTATAGATTTCATCCAAATCCGATAACCGTAGCCTCAGTTGTGTCCGTTACGCAAAACAACGTCAAATCTGTCTTTTGTTTCTTGACTCAAACTTCTTTTCCGCACATGTTCCTAGCTTGGTTTGGTACTTGTATGACTTTGAGCCTATTGAACGGTTATTGAAATGTGATGATTTTGTGTGTGACTTTGGGACTGATTGAGGATATGAATGAAGCCATAAATGGCTGGAAAATAGGTAAAAATAAAGGGCGTGCTGCCCAAATTTACGCTCGACTCTAGGTAGAAACACTTGCGACTTGAGTAAGGCTTGAAAGCGAATACTACTTGAACCATCTAGGATATTCACATCTTCTTTTATAGAGGTATATAAGTTAGAACTTGGTCGACCTTGTACCCTCGGAAAATGAAAGTAATAATCAATAGAAATACGTTTTCCTCGTTCTTTCGACTCCAATGGGAGTTCGAAAGTTTTAACTGCTTTCTTACTAAAACTAGACGAGTGAGCATAAATTTTCAGGATTTGATAAGTATCCTGAATACTACTTAAACGAGTTGCATTTATTTGATTTTCTTGAAGTGAAACTCCTATGTTTCGAACTCTAGAGAGTTTTACATTTGTCAATGACATTTTATCTTAGATTTGGACTCCAACCTAAGAGTTGGACTTGAACGTGATTTTTGAAAAGCACTAGATTTGGGTGAGTGCTTCTAAATACCTGATTGAATGGGACACTTGTTTTTAATACTTGACCAATGTGATTTAAGGATATATCATTTGTTTGGTTGGGCAAGAGTGTAATTTATCGCACTTGCCCTAATATGAGATTTAATTGTTTATTGTTGCAATGGATCTGATATATTTTTGTGTACGGTGCGCACTTCCTGGAATTCCAGAAACTCTGTGGCAAGTTACTTAAGTCGAGCCGAGAAGGGCTTGGTCGATTGGGTAACGAACCTTGGGTCTTTTGTTTTGTCGAGTGGAGTGATATCTCCTCGACTAATCGACATACTCGAGTATTACCAACAATGTTTATTGAGGATTTTGTGCCCAGTAGGAGGTGTGAATGGTGGACGGAGAGTAGTGTAAGTGGCGCTCTACTGGATTGGTTACTTACTTGAAGGTTGACGGAGTGTCAACTATTACTTGATCAAGCTCTCGTGATGCAATGGGAATTTGGCTCTTGAGAGCCCTCCGTATCCTTATACTTTGGAATGATTATTGCTTATTGGATTATTGTTTCTTCTGAAAAAATTTTACACTCGCTCACTTTGAGATTTGCTACTGGAAGTATTTGGTTCACTTTTATGAATTTTTTATGCTCATTAATTTGCTACATTGATATTCGTACTTTTAAAAATGGTCAATTTGTTATTTGGAACCTCACTGGGCTTTTAGTTCATTCCACATAATTTGTTTTCCTTACAGGGGGTACGAGCAAGGCGTGAGACGTGTACAGACTGGCGCAGTCTAGTTGTTTTGAATTTTGAATTTGTACTCACGCTAGTACCCGACTAGGTTTGATTGTACTCGATTTGTCAACATCTTGAAGTATTTTGGTGTGTAGAAGCTTTGTATCTGGATTTGAGCAGCAATGTATAAATGAAATTGAAGTGGATGTGTTATGCATTTTTCTATGATCATACGTTATTTTTCTTGAGTTATGAGTGAGTGAGTCCTGGCGAGAGTTGGGCAGGTTGTTCGCCGAACCCTTTGGTTCGGCTTAGGAGGAGGTGGAACCATCACAGATGGTATCAGAGCTCCTATTGAGCTCGTGCCGGGAGAGGGTTCTCAGACTGTGGGGATTGGCTTGTTAAGTGTGAAATAAATGTCTATTGTTGGGGGACTTTACATATGTATATTGGGTAGGAATCTCAAACGTGGTTGATCTCCACTTGAGCGTGGCTAACTCAAGTGGAGAATGATCATATTTTCAGATTCCTATACCCGAGTACTAAAGAGTGATACCTTTATAATAAGTCGGTATCCCGAGTAATATGAGGATAAGTTTGGATGGCGAAAGCCAAGGCAAGGGGGATGCAAATAGTCTGGACATGGGATATATTGACGATATTAGTGAGAATTGGAACCCTTAGCATGCAAGTGTACGTACTTGGTTGTACTTCTTTAAGTTTTGATTAAGTGTAGTGCCTGAGCAATACCTAGAATTAATGTCTCGTAGGATGTGTGAATTGCTATGATATGTATATAAAGAAAGTATGTTATTTTCAATATGTTTTGAAAATGCTTTTATTGACCCTTATAGCTATTTTATTTTGCTTATACTTATTTACGAATAAATGAATGAATTTCGAGGACGAAATTCTTTTAAGGAGGGGAGATTGTGATATCCCGACTTTTAGGATATTACGGTTTCTATATTTTATTTTTTGTTTTAAGACATTGTTTTGTTTTAAAGATTAGAAACCCTAAATTCTAATCAAAAGAGAAAAAAACCCTAGTTTACTTGTGACTACCCGATTTTCCTAAATCCCTTATACTTCAATCGAAACCATAATTGCAACCAATGGAATTGTAAAATCCCTCATATTTTTCTTAAAATTTCTTTTATTTAGCATTTACTTCTTTCTAATAGCTTTACTACTCATTCACACCCTCAGTAATTACAATCCACCATAGAATCAAGGGTTTTCCATTTAGGTACTTCGTTCGGGTAAATTAGGGTTTTTTGCGTATTTTGACCGTGTGCTCACTCGATGAGATGTGTGCACTAAATTTGGTGATTAAGAGTGAGTTTTAGATGATATTAAGTGTGTGATTAGAAGTGATAATAATAAGTTAGTGAATTATAAGTTAAAACCCTAGTATACGCGATTTAAGGAAAATCGGCTCGAACCGACGGGTACCGTTTGTTATCGGGTAAACACACCACTTGGCCCATACTTTATTACCTTAATCTTCTCATTTTATTTCAGCTAATTAACCCTCAAAATATCTCATACATCAGCCACAATATTTGACCAAGAAAACAAGAGAAAAGAAACAAAATTGAGATGGATTTTGGTGGTGACAAGTGGAGGCTATCCAAGCACCTTTGACCCAAACCAAGACCAAGTCGTATAACCTTTCTTAGCCTCCAATCTTCTCCATTTCTCCAGCTGAAAATCGTGAGCTTGAGGGGGAGAGAGAGAAAGAGAAAGAACTCCATGTCATCTTGAGTTTGATCCATTTGAGTGAGAAAGCAAGATTCTAAACCGATTAAATCCTTCTTGGAGCACTTGGAAAGCTTGGTGTGCCAAAGGATTATAAGAAGAGCTGGTGGATAACTCTTATAAGCATCTTTGAGAGGTATATGGGCTGACCATCACATTTATTTTCCTTAGTCTTGTCTAAATTGAGTAGTAACTTGTAATCTTGCTTGTGATGCTTAATTCATGTGATTTTGGATGATTGTAGTGATAAATTTTGAGTTAGGGTTTGAATGGTTCACTTGAAATTCTTATTGTTTGGATGGTATATGGTATATGTAAGTTTGTATAAGAGGTTGTGGTAGTGATTGAAGCAAGAAATGAAGAGATTTCCCTTTGAAACCCCAAATTCCAGATTTCAGTTTTTCACCTACCCTGTTCTGTCTAGTTTTAGTTCACCATGATAGAGGCCGAATTAGACTTAGCACAAAACATAAAAGTTGTAGATAATGATGTTTTATAGATACCTAAAAATTTCAATCCAATACGAGTACTGTAGGTCATGAAAAGACTGAAATACCCTGACTGCCCTTGGTGAATCTAGAGATTAGTTTTGGATATTTCACCAATTTGGTCGTGTCTTTTCACCATGATATGTACTGAACTAGCCTGATTTGATTTTTACACATAAGTAATATGACCTATATGTGGATTTGAATTCGGTGACTATTTGAGAATGTGAATTGCTGGGTATAGGCTAGTCAAGTGAGTTCTTATTTGTACCCGTGCTTCTTGAACTTGAAGTAATTGAACCTACTTTTGAACTTATATGTTTGAACCCTGCTTTGACCTTGCTTTTGAACTTATTCGTATTTGTGTGGCTGTAGACCAGCTACTACTCCTCTGTAGCGGTTGAACTAAAACTCTCTGGTGAGGCTTTGCCTGTTGTGTTTCCAAGCACCGCCAGGGATAAAATTTTCGACTCGAGGCTAAGCCATGTTTTAAATTTTTTCGAATATCTGAGACTCTACTTTCAACTCAGGGCTGGTTATGTGAATTGAGCCCTTTTTGCATGTTCTATTTGGTTATCTCTTAGCTCTTTACTAAATGATAAGGTCATATATAAGGGATTGGAGTGATTTCTAGTACCTGACTGACTTTGAAGGACTCTTAGTACCTATTGGAATTTCGAGGGCGAAATTCTTTTAAGGAGGGGAGATTGTAACATCCCGAATATTAGGAGGTTGTTTGTGAAGAAAATATTAAAGTATATTTCTTCGGGTTTGATTTAAAACCTTATTTTGTTTTAAAGACTAGAAACCCTAATGTTTTAATCAAAAAAACCCTAGTTTACTTGTGACTAAACGGATTCCTAAATCTCTCATATTTTACTAGAGATCCTAATGTTAATTATTGAAATTGTAAATTCCTCACGTTTTCTTAAAAATTTCCTTTTATTTGAAAATTATTATTTATTAAGGCCCTACTACCCAATTGTTCAACAATAAGTGTAGATGAACCTGGAAATAGGGTTTTACACTTCGGTTTCAAGATTTGAGCAAAATTAGGGTTTTCGCGATTTTTCGCCGGATGAATTTTCGATACTGACCAAGGATCAATTTGGTGATTAAAAGTGACTTTTAAGAGAGAAATAATATGTGATTAGTAGCAATGATATAAGGTTAGTGAATGGGAAGTAAAAACACTAGTACGTGAGTTTTTAAGAAAAACGGCGCGAACCGGCTGGTCCCACGCACTACCGATTGAACGCACCACTTGACCACCACTTTCTTGCCATAAAAGTTTATCATTAATGGAGCAAAATATCTTCCCCCTCTTAGCTCTCCTATTGGCCGAAATTTAGTGGTTAAAATGCAAGGAAAGAAAGAGAAAATTTTGTGGTTGTAATTCAACCAAGTGTTAGACAAACTTGTGGCTAGAATTAATTCTTATCTTTCCAACCTTCTTATAAGACAACTAAGCTTCATTTCCCTCCATATTTCTGCATAAGAGCCGAGAGAGAGAGAGGGGAGGAACAAGAGAAAAACTCCTTCATTTCAACTTGAATCCAACAACTAAGTGAGGAATCAAACAAAAGAAACCGATTAAACTTGTTCTTGAGTGACTAGTTAGTGATTTGTGGTGAGACTTTGGAAGGAGAAAGCTTGGGCTACACTTGGTGACCTCTACTCAAGGTAAGAGAGCTTATCTCTCCAAGTTTTGCTTTCAATTTTGTTAAATTAAGTTTGGCAACTTGATTTTATGGTGAAATCATGGATGATTAGCATGTTTTAGAAGTTTTCCCCTTTCTTATTTGATGACTAGGGTTTGGGGAAATTCTGCCCAATTTATTGTATGATACTTATATGTTGTAATTAAGGTTTTATAAGGTATTTTGGTAGTGATTGGACCAAGAAATTAAGGAAAGATTCACTAAAAACTAGAAATTCCAGAATCTGGAAAATTTTGCCCTCTTTTCTGTCCGGTTTTGTAGCTCCATGTTAGAGGCCGAATTGGCCTTAGGTCAAAGAAGGAAAGTTGTATATAATGGTGTTTTATAGGTGCCTATAAAATTTCAGCTCAATCGGAGCAACGTAGGTCCTGAAAAGTCCAAAATACCCTTACTGTTTTAAGTTTTTCCTCAGCAGTCCGTTTCTTCAGTTTGTCCAGTTTATTACGTTTTTTCACTAGAATGCGTACTGATTTAGCTTTTTACCAAAACATGAAAGTTGTGGTAATCTGACTTAGCTTTAAAATGCATCTAAGAACACCTGAATCGGACTTGTGTACTCTGAGATATGACCATTACAGTGTAAGGTGGTTAATCAGCCGACAAATTGGATTTTGGTTCTGTAATTTGAGGATTTGACTAAGCTACATTAGGAACTGGACTAAGTGACCTTCATGAACATTGTAGCCCTATATCTTAGCTTCGAAACGGCATAGGTTGCGCCTCAATCCGATAAGTGTAGCCTCAGAAATGTTATTTCCGCATTCATACGTCAAATCTGCCTTGTGCTAGATTGTATTTCTGCACTTGCTATTATTGTAATTCCTATTCTTATGATATTGTAAGCCTATGGAACGGCTTTTGACTTGAATTGCTGATATTTATGATGTTGGGTTTTGGTTGAGGAAAAATAATGAAGCCTAAATGGCTGGAAAATTAGGTAAACACAAGGGGCATGCTGCCCAAATTTACGCTCGAAGACTAGAGAACTACTTGCAACTTGAGTAAGGGTTAAGAGTGATTACTGCTTGAACCATCTAGGGTACTTGAGTCTTCTTGTTCCGAGATATATAAGTAAGGACTTGGCCGAACTTGTACCCTTGAGAAATGCAATCATGATTGCTCGAAGTATGTTTTCCTTGTATTTTCCACTCGCATGACGATTTCAAGTATAAAAGTTACAGAGTTTTACCGTTTAAAAAGTGAGCAAGTGTTTCACGACTACCATCCAAGTGAATTCCAATTTCTTGAATTTTATTGAACGAAACGTTTAAGTTTCGAATCAAAGTCATGTTTCAAAGTTCTCAAACTGAGTTTTATCGCAGATTTGGACTCCGAACCCGGAGTATAACCTGAAAGTGACCAGTAAAGGCACTATATCTTTTGGTGAGTGCTTTCAAATACCGAATTGAACTTGATACTTGAACTTGATACGTGACCAATCTGATTACATGTTATATACGTGAATTGTAAGGGCAAGAGTGTACTTTATCGCACTTGCCCTTACGTGATATACTTGTTTATTGTTGCAATTGACTTGATATACTTGTTTATGATGCGCGCACTTCCTGGAATTCCAGAAACCCTGTGGCGAGTTACTCTAGTCGAGCCGGCAAGGGCTTGGTCGATTGGGTAACGAACCCTGGGTCTCTTGTATTGTCGAGTGGAGTGATATCTCCTCGACTAATCGGTATACTCGAGTATTACCACCCGTGTTTATTGAGGATTTTGGGCCCAGTAGGGGGTGTGAATGGTGGACGGAGAGTCGTGTAAGTGGTGTTCTACTGCATTGGTTACTTACTTGAAAGTTGACGGAGTGTCAACTACTACGTGATCAAGTTCCTGATGATGAATGGGAATTTGGCTCCTGAGAGCCATCCGTATCCTTATACTTTGGGGTGATTATTGTTTATTGGATTATTGTTTCTTTTGAAAAACTTCTACACTCGCTCATTTTAAGATTGTTACTTGACGTGTTATTGCTCACATTTATGAACTTTTCATGCTCGTTACTTTGGTATATCAAAAACTTGTACTTATAAATAATGGTCAATTTGCTATTTGGAACCTCACTGGGCTTTTAGCTCATTCCACTCCATTTGTTTTCCTTTCAGGGGTACGAGCGAGATGTGAGTTATGTAAAGTCTAGCATAGACTAGTTGTTTGATTTTGACTTGTACTCGCGCTATTCCTCGGATGGAACATGTTGTACTTGGATTGTATACGTTTTGAACTAGTTTGGTGTATTGAGACTTTGTACCTCGATTTCTATCAATGTAAATTATAAGCTTGAATTGGGAATGTTATTTATGGTTCATGGATGTGTGTACATGACTCGTTTGAGATAGGGAGTGAGTCCTGGCGAGAGCTGGGCAGGCGGTCTGCCGAACCCTTTGATACGCCTTAGGGGGAGGTGGGGTCATCACATTGAGCCTATTGAACGGTTATTGAAATGAGATGATTTTGTGTGTGACCCTGGGACTGATTGAGGAAATGAATGAAGCCATAAACGGCTGGAAAATAGGTAAAAATAAAGGGCGTGCTGCCGAAATTTACGCTCGACTCTTGGTAGAAACACTTGCGACTTGAGTAAGGCTTGAAAGCGAATACCACTTGAACCATCTAGGATATTCGCGTCTTATTTTATCGAGGTATATAAGTTAGAAATTGTCTGACCTTGTACCCTTGGAAAATGAAAGTAATAATCAATAGAAATGCGTTTTCCTCGTTCTTTCGACTCCAATAGAAGTTCTAAAGTTTTAACCGCTTTCTTACTAAAACTATACGAGCGACCATAAATTTTCGAGATTTGATAAGTATCTTGAATACTACTTAAACGAGTTGCATTTATTTGATTTTCTTGAAGTGAAACTCCTATGTTTCGAACTCTAGAGAGTTTTACATTTGTCAATGATATTTTATCTTAGATTTGGACTCCAACCAAGGAGTTGGACTTGAACGTGATTTTTGAAAAGCACTACATTTTGGTGAGTGCTTCTAAATACCTGATTGAACTGGACACTTGTTTTTAATACTTGACCAATGTGATTTAATGATATATCATTTGTTTGGTTGGGCAAGAGTGTAATTTATCGTACTTGCCTTAATATGAGATTTAATTGTTTATTGTTGCAATGGATCTGATATATTTGTGTATACGGTGAGCACTTCCTGGAATTCCAGAAACCCTGTGGCAAGTTATTTGAGTCGAGCCGGCAAGGGTTTGGACAATTGGGTAACGAACCCTGGGTCTTTTGTTTTGTCGAGTGGAGTGATATCTCCTCGACAAATCGGTATACTCGAGTATTACCGACAATGTTTATTGAGGATTTTGTGCCCAGTTGGGGGTGTGAATGGTGGACGGAGAGCAGTGTAAGTGGCACTTTACTGGATTGGTTACTTACTTGAAGGTTGACGGAGTGTCAACTATTACTTGATCAAGCTCTGGTGATGCAATGGGAATTTGGCTCTTGAGAGCCCTCCGTATCCTTATACTTTGGAATGATTATTGCTTATTGGATTATTGTTTCTTCTGAAAAAATTTTGCACTCGCTCACTTTGAGATTTGCTACTGGAAGTATTTGGTTCACATTTATGAATTTTTGATGCTCATTAATTTGCTACATTGATATTCGTACTTTTAAAAATGGTCAATTTGTTATTTGGAACCTCACTGGGCTTTTAGTTCATTCCACATCATTTGTTTTCCTTACAGGGGGTACGAGCAAGGCGTGAGATGTGTACAGACTAGCGCAGTCTAGTTGTTTTGAATTTTGAATTTGTACTCACGCTAGTACCCGACTAGGTTTGATTGTACTCGATTTGTCAACATCTTGAAGTATTTTGGTGTGTAGAAGCTTTGTATCTGGATTTGAGCAGCAATGTATATATGAAATTGAAGTGGACGTGTTATGCATTTTTCTATGAACATACGTTATTTTTCTTGAGTTATGAGTGAGTGAGTCCTGGCGAGAGTTGGGCAGGTTTTCCGCCGAACCCTTTGGTTCGCCTTTGGGGGAGGTGGGGCCGTCACAGATGGTATCAGAGCTCCTATTGAGCTCGTGCCGGGAGAGGGTTCTCGGACTGTGGGGATTGACTTGTTAAGTGTGAAATAAATGTCTATTGTTGGGGGACATTACATGTGCATGTTGGGTAGGAATCTCAAACGTGGTTGATCTCCTCTTGAGTGTAGCTAACTCGAGTGGGGAATGATAATAATTTCAGATTCCTGTACCCGAGTACCAAAGAGTGATACCTTTATAATAAGTCGGTATCCCGAGTAATATGAGGATAAGTTTGGATGGCGAAAGCCAAGGCAAGGGGGATGCAAATAGTCTAGACTTGGGATATATTGAAGATATTAGTGAGAATTGGAACCCTTAGCATGCAAGTGTACGTACTTGGTTGCACTTCTTTAAGTTTTGATTAAGTGTAGTGCTTGAGCAATACCTAGAATTAATGTCTCGTAGGATGTGTGAATTGCTATGATATGTATATAAAGAAAGTATGTTATTTTCAATTTATTTTGAAAATGCATTTGTTGACCCTTATAGCTATTTTATTTTGCTTATACTTATTTACGAATAAATGAATGAATTTCGAGGACGAAATTCTTTTAAGGAGGGGAGATTGTGATACCCCGACTTTTAGGATATTACGGTTTCTATATTTTATTTTTTGTTTTAAGACATTGTTTTGTTTTAAAGATTAGAAACCCTAAATTCTAATCAAAAGGAAAAAAAACCCTAGTTTACTTGTGACTACCCGATTTTCCTAAATCCCTTACACTTCAATCGAAACCATAATTATAACCAATGGAATTGTAAAATCCCTCATATTTTTCTTAAAATTTCTTTTATTTAGCATTTACTCCTTTCTAATTGCTTTTCTACTCATTCACACCCTCAGTAATTACAATCCACCATAGAATCAAGGGTTTTCCCTTTAGGTTCTTCGTTCGGGTAAATTAGGGCTTTTTGCGTATTTTGACCGTGTGCTCACTCGATGAGATGTGTGCACTAAATTTGGTGATTAAGAGTGAGTTTTAGATGATATTAAGTGTGTGATTAGAAGTGATAATAATAAGTTAGTGAATTATAAGTTAAAACCCTAGTATACGCGATTTAAGGAAAATCGGCTCGAACCGACGGGTACCGTTTGTTACAGGGTAAACACACCACTTGGCCCATACTTTATTACCTTAATCTTCTCATTTTATTTCAGCTAATTAACCCTCAAAATATCTCATACATCAGTCACAACATTTGCCCAAGAAAACAAGAGAAAAGAAACAAAATTGAGATGGATTTTGGTGGTGACAAGTGGAGGCTATCCAAGCACTTTTGACCCAAACCAAGACCAAGTCTTATAACCTTTCTTAGCCTCCAATCTTCTCCATTTCTCCAGCTGAAAACCGTGAGCTTGAGGGGGGGAGAGAGCAAGAGAAAGAACTCCGTGTCATCTTGAGTTTGATCCATTTGGGTGAGAAAGCAAGATTCTAAACCGATTCAATCCTTCTTGGAGCACTTGGAAAGCTTGGTGTGCAAAAGGATTACAAGAAGAGGTGATGGATAACTCTTATAAGAATCTTTGAGAGGTATATGGGCTGACCATCACATTTATTTACCTTAGTCTTGTCTAAGTTAAGTAGTAACTTGTAATCTTGCTTGTGATGCTTAATTCATGTGATTTTGGATGTTGTAGTGATGAATTTTGAGTTAGGGTTTGAATGGTTCACTTGAAATTCCTATTGTTTGGATGGTATATGGTATATGTAAGTTTGTATAAGAGGTTGTGGTAGTGATTGAAGCAAGGAATGAAGAGATTTCCCTTTGAAACCCCAAATTCCAGATTTCAGTTTTTCACCTCCCCTGTTCTGTCTGGTTTTAGTTCACCATGATAGAGGCCGAATTAGGCTTAGCACAAAAAATAAAAGTTGTAGATAATGAGGTTTTATAGATACATAAAAAATTTTAGTCCAATACGAGCACTGTAGCTCATGAAAAGACTGAAATGTCCCGACTGCCCTTGGTGAATCAAGTGATCAGTTTTGGATATTTCACCAAATTTGTCGTGTCTTTTCACCATGATATGTACTGTACTCGCATTTAACCAAAACATGAAAGTTGTAGTACTATGTCTTAGATTTCCAACGCCCCTAAGAACGCCTTAATTGGATTTCGGTAACCTGAGTTGTTGTCGTTTAACCATAGTACGGTTAGCTAACCTGTTTGTGAGATTCTGGTTTGGTACATTGAAATTTTAACCTAGCTACACCACGAACTGGATTGAGTGGTCTGCATCAAAGTTGTAGGTCTTTGTCTTAGCTTCGAAATGGTATAGATTTCATCCAAATCCGATAAGCGTAGCCTCAGTTGTGTCCGTTACGCAAAACAACTTCAAATCTGTCTTTTGTTTCTTGACTCAAACTTCATTTCCGCACATGTTCCTAGCCTGGTTTGGTACTTGTATGACTTTGAGCCTATTGAACGGTTATTGAAATGAGATGATTTTGTGTGTGACCTTGGGACTGTTTGAGGAAATGAATGAAACCATAAACGGCTGGAAAATAGGTAAAAATAAAGGGTGTGCTGCTCAAATTTATGCTCGACTCTAGGTAGAAACACGTGCGACTTGAGTAAGGCTTGAAAGCGAATACCACTTGAACCACCTAGGATATTCGCGTCTTCTTTTATCGACGTATATAAGTTAGAATTTGGCCGACCTTGTACCCTTAGAAAATGAAAGTAATAATCAATTGAAATACGTTTTCCTCATTCTTTCGACTCCAATGGGAGTTCTAAAGTTTTAACCGCTTTCTTACTAAAACTAGACGAGCGAGCATAAATTTTCGGGATTTGATAAGTATCTTGAATACTACTTAAACGAGTTGCATTTATTTGATTTTCTTGAAGTGAAACTCCTATGTTTCGAACTCTAGAGAGTTTTACATTTGTCAATGATATTTTATCTTAGATTTGGACTTCAACCAAGGAGTTGGACTTGAACGTGATTTTTGAAAAGCACTACATTTTGGTGAGTGCTTCTAAATACTTGATTGAACTGGACACTTGTTTTTAATACTTGACCAATGTGATTTAATGATTTATCATTTGTTTGGTTGGGCAAGAGTGTAATTTATCGCACTTGCCCTAATATGAGATTTAATTGTTTATTGTTGCAATGGATCTGATATATTTGTGTATACGGTGCGCACTTCCAGAAATTCTAGAAACTCTGTGGCAAGTTACTTGAGTCGAGCCGGCAAGGGCTTGGTCGATTGGGTAATGAACCCTGGGTCTTTTGTTTTGTCGAGTGGAGTGATATCTCCTCGACTAATCGGTATACTCGAGTATTACCAACAATGTTTATTGAGGATTTTGTGCCTAGTAGGGGGTGTGAATGGTGGACGGAGAGTAGTGTAAGTGGCGCTCTACTGGATTGGTTACTTACTTGAAGGTTGACGGAGTGTCAACTATTACTTGATCAAACTCTGGTGATGCAATGAGAATTTGGCTCTTGCCTTCTGTATCCTTATACTTTGGAATGATTATTGCTTATTGGATTATTGTTTCTTCTGAAAAAATTTTACACTCGCTCACTTTGAGATTTGCTACTGGAAGTATTTGGTTCACTTTTATGAATTTTTGATGCTCATTAATTTGCTACATTGATATTCGTACTTTTAAAAATGGTCAATTTGTTATTTGGAACCTTACTGGGCTTTTAGTTCATTCCACGTCATTTGTTTTCCATACAGGGGGTAGCAAGGCGTGAGACGTGTACAGACTAGCGCAGTCTAGTTGTTTTGAATTTTGAATTTGTACTCACGCTAGTACCCGACTAGGTTTGATTGTACTCGATTTGTGAACACCTTGAAGTATTTTGGTGTGTAGAAGCTTTGTATCTGGATTTGAGCAGCAATGTATATATGAAATTGAAGTGGATGTGTTATGCATTTTCCTATGAACATATGTTATTTTTCTTGAGTTATGAGAGAGTGAGTCCTGGCGAGAGTTGGGCAGGCTGTCCGCCGAACCATTTTGTTCGCCTTGGGGGGATGTGGGGCCGTCACAGATGGTATCATAGCTTTTATTGAGGTCATGCCGGGAAAGGCTTCTCGGACTGTGGGGATTGGCTTGTTAAGTGTGAAATAAATGTCTATTGTTGGGGGACTTTACATATGTATGTTGGGTAGGAATCTCAAACGCGGTTGATCTCCTCTTGAGCGTAGCTGACTCGAGTGGGGAATGATCATATTTTCAGATTCCTGTACCCGAGTACTAAAGAGTGATACCTTTGTAATAAGTCTGTATCCCGAGTAATATGTGGATAAGTTTGGATGGCGAAAGCCAAGGCAAGGGGGATGCAAATAGTCTGGACTTGGGATATATTGAAGATATTAGTGAGAATTGGAACCCTTAGCATGCAAGTGTACGTACTTGGTCGTACTTCTTTAAGTTTTGATTAAGTGTAGTGCCTGAGCAATACCTAGAGTTAATGTCTCGTAGGATGTGTGAATTGCTATGATATGTATATAAAAAAGTATGTTATTTTCAATGTGTTTTGAAATGCTTTTATTGACCCTTATAGCTATTTTATTTTGCTTATACTTATTTTCGAATAAATGAATGAATTTCGAGGATGAAATTCTTTTAAGGAGGGGAGATTGTGATATCCCTACTTTTAGGATATTACGGTTTCTATATTTTATTTTTTGTTTTAAGACATTGTTTTGTTTTAAAGATTAGAAACCCTAAATTCTAATCAAAAGGAAAAAAAACCCTAGTTTACTTGTGACTACTCGATTTTCCTAAATCCCTTATACTTCAATCGAAACCATAATTGTAACCAATGGAATTGTAAAAGCCCTCATATTTTTCTTAAAATTTCTTTTATTTAGCATTTACTCCTTTCTAATAGCTTTACTACTCATTCACACCCTCAGTAATTACAATCCACCATAGAATCAAGGGTTTTCCCTTTAGGTTCTTCGTTCGGGTAAATTAGGGCTTTTTGTGTATTTTGACCGTGTGCTCACTTGATGAGATGTGTGCACTAAATTTGATGATTAAGAGTGAGTTTTAGATTATATTAAGTGTGTGATTAGAAGTGATAATAATAAGTTAGTGAATTATAAGTTAAAACCCTAGTTTACGCGATTTAAGGAAAATCTGCTCGAACCGACGGGTACCGTTTGTTACCGGGTAAACACACCACTTGGCCCATACTTTATTACCTTAATCTTCTCATTTTATTTCAGCTAATTAACCTGTAACAGCCCCACCTTCCCCTAAGGCGAACCAAAGGGGTTAGCGGACTGCCTGCCCAGCTCTCGCCAGGACTACGGATCAGATTAGAGCTATCTATAGCGATCCGGAACTTACAAACGAGCGTAAACAAGTCAAAATGGTAAAATAACCCAAAATAAAAAAAATGAAATCCGGAGTCGGCCATGAATAGTAACCGACCCGTCAGAACCCAGCCGAAAAGCTAACAAACATACACAACTGAACTTTAGCGTTTACAAATCAAAATGACATACAAAAGCTTTCAAAAGTTAATACATATACACGGTTTGCCAAATCAGAAGAGAAAACGCCCCAAAAGTACACTTAGGGTTTTAATACATGAGCTATACAAAATATATGTTCAATTAGCTCAATTTGGCAGCCATTTGTCAAGTCCAGACCAAAAGTGTTTATTTTCCTGTAAGGAAAACAAAAGGGAACAGAAAGGGGTGAGCTTGCGCTCAATGAGGTACCAAACATATAGCAGCAAAATCATGGCATTTCACATTTAACAAATCAGATACACATGCCAGATGTAAAGCAAAGGAACCAATGATTCAAATCAGAAGGATACGGGTGGCTCTCAGGAGCCAAATTTCCAGCGCAGTACTTGATCCAAACCGGTTGACTCTCCGTCAACGTATATAGAACCAAACGTCCGTAGACCCCTCTTTACACCGAATTCCGTCCACCAAACACCCCTTTACCGGGCCCGCTCACCGTAACCGAACAGAAATGGTAATACTCGAGTATACCGGAATCAAGGGTCTCAATACCCAAAATCCCCGAACAGACTACCGTGGTTCGTTATCTAATCGTCCAGGCCCTTGCCGGCCCGACTCGAATAACTTAGCCACAGGATTGAGCTCATAGGTCATAGAAATCCGAACAGATGCAGACACAGATAACAGATTCAGATACAGATACAGGATAGCAGATTCAGATAGCAGATTCAGACGGCAGATTTAGATAGGCACTCAAAATTGGCATATGAACAGATAGAAGAACGAGTGTGATAAAGTACACCCTCGCCTCTATTTTATCAAAATAGTATTTGGCTTCAATAGTCATAAATCAAGTATTCAGATATTCAGATATTTCACATAATGGGTAGCAGGTAGTGGAACACTCACCGATTCAACTTCAAAAAGTTTCACTTCAGATTGGCCTTAATCGCCAAGAAACCCTAAAATAATCAAAATAAACCAATTGAAGGTTTTACTTCCAGAATCGAGTAAACAGAATGCACATGTGAGGCTCGACTACACGTCGTACGCCTTGCCAAATAAATACTAATGCAAGAATGCAAAAATATGATTCCCTTGGAAACGAAAAGGTAGCATGAAGACCTAGGCGCAAACAACCCAAAAGCCTTTCATTCTACCAAAAGGCAAATCCAACTTAAAGGAACCAAACGGCCTAGAAAATCGGGCAGCACTTCCCCTAAATTTCTTACTTTTCCAGCCATTAAGGCTTCATTATATCCTCAAATCAGTCCCAACATTTCACACAAAAGTCATCTCATTTCCCAAAAGCCGTTCGCTAGGCTCAAAGTGGTACAAGTACAAAAGTTAGCTAGGAAACAACCGAAATGAAAGCAAGCCCTAAAAGAGACTCGATAACGAGTCATATAGCCATACCAATTATAACCCTACTAGGGTTTCATATGCATAAATAAGTATCATAGGTAACTAGAAATTAAGAAATGGCTTTAACTTAGGCCTTAACAAAAAAAACGTATTTGACCTCATAATGCGGTAATGACACCACTTTCACTACGGTTATCGGATGGGAGTGAAAGATGCACCGTTTCGAAGCTATGAAACAGAGCTACAACAATGTAGAAGGCCACTCAATCCAGTTCCTAACACAACTAGGTCAAATATGCCAAATACTAACCCAGAATTCCCAAAACAGGTTTGCAAAACACAGAAAACTGTAATCAGTATATCTCAGTCCATACAAGTCCAAATACTGAAATTCCAAAGGCATATGTTAGCTACGACATTCAGCTACATTTCATCAGAATATACCAACTTCAAAATCCAAACCAATTCCAGTCAAAAGGGCCAATTACTATCGCAGTTTTCGCATTCTGATCAAAGCAGAACAGCTACAGTAAAAACGGCATAACTCACTCTACCCTCATCCAAATGACCTGAAATTTTACAGGCAGCTCAAACACATCAATACCTACAACTTTCATGTTTTGAGTAAAGTCTAATTCGTCCTCTAACCACATGATATAAAACCGGACAGAAATTGGGGATGATAGAACCCTAACTTTCACTTTTCCTTCCAAATCCAAAATTGGTTGCAATTATCTATCATTCACTCCTACCATAGTCATTACCCCTCATTATCAACCATCATAAACAACCACAACACCATGATCATATTAAACCAGAAAATTCCTCAAAAAAATAAAAACTTCACCAATTCATCACAAACCAAGAAATAAATCACATAATCCATCACTTTAGCTCCCATTAGGCACAAATTAAACATCATTAAGTGTAGGAGGAAGTTCAAGTACCACTTACCTAGTAAACAAGAGAGAGATAGTGGTGGAACACCTTAGCTTCTCCAAAAACTTCACCAAGTCACTTACTAGCACCTAATGGAGTGATTTTATGGAGCAAATCTAAGTTTAATTGGTTGGAATGGAAGATTGAGATAGTTTGAAGCTTGTAAATTGAAGAAGTTTTTCTTCCTTGTCCAAGAGAGAGAATCGGCCAACAAGAGGTAAGAAAGAATGAATTTTTAGTCAATTTTTGAGATATTTAATCCATGATAAGAAAAGTCAAAAATGTCCAACAAGTGGACCAATCACATAGTGCCACTTGGCACTTCATTTAATGCCTTCCTATCACTTGGTTCCTCTCACATCAATGCCATGTCACCCTCTACTTATCTCTTAACACCCGATAAATTTCCACCAGTATCCGAAACTTAACCTTATTGACCGAATTTTTCCGTACTTTTTGCACTAGTGGGTCCCACGTCCAAAATATATTCTTAATTTTCTAAAATTTCTCCAATGCTAGGAAAATCATCTTAAAACTATAATTGCTCATAAAATCCACTAAGAAAATATTTCTAAGCCAGAAAATGCAGAAACATGCAATTAAGGGGAAATAAACCCTAGGAAAAATATTAGGGCAAAACGGGTTCTCACATAACCCTCAAAATATCTCATACATCAGCCACAACATTTGCCCAAGAAAACAAGAGAAAAGAAACAAAATTGAGATGGATTTTGGGGGTGACAAGTGGAGGCTATCCAAGCACTTTTGACCCAAACCAAGACCAAGTCTTATAACCTTTCTTAGCCTCCAATCTTCTCCATTTCTCCAGCTGAAAACCGTGAGCTTGAGGGGGGGAGAGAGCAAGAGAAAGAACTCCGTGTCATCTTGAGTTTGATCCATTTGGGTGAGAAAGCAAGATTCTAAACCGATTCAATCCTTCTTGGAGCACTTGGAAAGCTTGGTGTGCATAACCTTTTTTAGCCTCCAATCTTCTCCATTTCTCCAGCTGAAAACCGTGAGCTTGAGGGGGGGAGAGAGCAAGAGAAAGAACTCCGTGTCATCTTGAGTTTGATCCATTTGGGTGAGAAAGCAAGATTCTAAACCGATTCAATCCTTCTTGGAGCACTTGGAAAGCTTGGTGTGCAAAAGGATTACAAGAAGAGGCGGTGGATAACTCTTATAAGCATCTTTGAGAGGTATATAGGCTGACCATCACATTTATTTTCCTTAGTCTTGTCTAAGTTGAGTAGTAACTTGTAATCTTGCTTGTGATGCTTAATTCATGTGATTTTGGATGATTGTAGTGATGACTTTTGAGTTAGGGTTTGAATGGTTCACTTGAAATTTCTATTGTTTGGATGGTATATGGTGTCTGTAAGTTTGTATAAGAGGTTGTGGTAGTGATTGAAGCAGGAAATGAAGAGATTTCCCTTTGAAACCCCAAATTCCAGATTTCAGTTTTTCACCTCCCCTGCTCTGTCTGGTCTTAGTTCACCATGATAGAGGCTGAATTAGGCTTAGCACAAAACATAAATGTTGTAGAGAATGATGTTTTGTAGATACCTGAAAATTTTAGTCCAATACGAGCACTGTAACCCATGAAAAGGCTGAAATACCCTGACTGCCCTTGGTGAATCTAGTGATCAGTTTTGGATATTTCACCAATTTGGTCGTGTCTTTTCACCATGATATGTACTGAAATAGCATTTAACCAAAACATGAAAGTTGTAGTACTATGTCTTAGCTTTCCAACGCCCCTAAGAACACCTTAATTAGATTTCGGTAACCTGAGTTGTTGTCGTTTAACCATATTGAGGTTAGCTAACCTGTTTGTGAGATTCTGGTTTGGTACATTGAAATTTTGACCTAGCTACACAACGAACTGGACTGAGTGGTCTGCATCAAAGTTGTAGGTCTTTGTCTTAGCTTCGAAATGGTATAGATTGCATCCCAATGCGATAAGTGTAGCCTCATTTGTGTCTGTTACGTAAAACAACGTCAAATCTGTCTTTTGTTTCTTGACTCAAACTTCATTTCTGCACATGTTCCTAGTTTGGTTTGGTTCTTGTATGACTTTTAGCCTATTGAATGGTTATTGAAATGAGATGATTTTGTGTGTGACTTTGTGACTGATTGAGGAAATGGTTGAAGCCATAAATGGCTAGAAAATAGGTAAAAATAAAGGGCGTGCTGCTCAAATTTACGCTCGAGGACTAGGTAGAAACACTTGCGACTTGATTAAGACTTGAGAGCGAATACCACTTGAACCATCTAGGATATTTGCATCTTTTTTTATCAAGATATATAAGTTAGAACTTGGCCGACCCTGTACCCCTGGAAAATGAAAGTAATAATCAATAGAAATACGTTTTCCTCGTTCTTTCGACTCCAATGGGAGTTCTAAAGTTTTAACTGCTTTCTTACCGAAAGTAGATGAGCGAGCATAAATTTTCGGGATTTGATAAGTATCTTGAATACTACTTAAACGAGTTGTATTTACTTGTTTTTCTTGAAGCGAAACTCCAATGTTTCGAACTCTAGAGAATTTTACATTTGTCAATGATATTTTATCTTAGATTTGGTCTCCAACCAAGGAGTTGGACTTGAACGTGATTTTTGAAAAGCACTACATTTTGGTAAATGCTTCTAAATACCTAATTGAACTGAACACTTGTTTTCAATACTTGACCAATATGATTTAATGATATATCATTTGTTTGGTCGGGCAAGAGTGTACTTTATCGCACTTGCCCTAATATGAGATTTAATTATTTATTGTTGCAATGGATCTGATATATTTGTGTATATGGTGCACACTTCCTGGAATTCCAGAAATCCTGTGGCAAGTTACTCGAGTCGAGCCGGCAAGGGCTTGGTCGATTGGGTAATGAACCCTGGGTCTTTTGTTTTGTCAAGTGGAGTGATATCTCCTTGACTAATCGGTATACTCGTGTATTGCCACCAATGTTTATTTAGGATTTTGGGCCCAGTAGGGGGTGTGAATGGTGGACGGAGAGTAGTGTAAGTGGTGCTCTAGTAGATTGGTTACTTACTTGAAGGTTAACGGAGTGTCAACTATTACTTGATCAAGCTCTGGTGATGCAATGGGAATTTGGCTCCTGAGAGCTCTCGTATCCTTATACTTTGGAATGATTATTGCTTATTGGATTATTGTTTCTGCTGAAAAACTTTTTCACTCGCTTACTTTCAGATTTGCTACTAGAAGTAATTGGTTCACTTTTATGAATTTTTTATGCTCATTAATTTTCTACGTTGATATTCGTACTTTTAAAAATGGTCAATTTGTTATTTGGAACCTCACTGGGCTTTTAGCTCATTCCACGTCATTTATTTTCCTTACAGGGGGTACGAGCAAGGCGTGAGATGTGTACAAACTAACGCAGTCTAGTTGTTTTGAATTTTGAATTTGTACTCACGCTAGTACCCGACTAGGATTGATTGTACTCGATTGTACTCAATTTTAAGACTAGGGTTGATAGTACTCGATTTGTCAACACCTTGAAGTATTTTGGTGTGTATAAACTTTGTATCTGGTGTGACAGCCCCACCGCTCCCTAAGGCGTACCAGACGGGTTAGCGGACTGCCGGCCCAGTTCTCGCCAAGACTAACGAGGCAGTTAAATACATTCCAAGATGTTCCAGAATAAAGCAGCGCGCTTACATGAATCAAAATCGCAAAATGGAAAAACAAAAAAAAAAAAGAAACCGTCAATGAATAGTGACTGCCACGTCACCAACCAGACCGAATCCAATCAACTACCAATAACGTTACATAACTCTGGAGAATGAACATTTCCAAACCAAATAGGATACATGAACAGGGTAAACAATTTTATACACATACGTTTATAATTTACAAATAAAAGGAAAATATTTGGATCCAAGTACATTCAGAGGTTCCAAGCATTGAGGAGCTTTACAAAAGAATGTGTATTAAAACTAGCTCAACTCGTACATCAAAACATCATAGTCTTCAAAAGTGGTTCCCTGTAAGGAAAACAAAATTTAATGGAGTGAGCTTTCGCCCAATGAGGTACCATCACTCAGGCATTCAAGGGGTACAAAATCACAATGATACACTATTCAAATAAGTTCATCAAGTGAGCACAACAAACATCACATTTCAAGAAGATTTGTAAAAGGATACGGTCGGCTCTCAAGAGCCCCTTTTCACTTTTGGCATACTTGATCTCGCCTCATTGACGCTCCATTAATGTATAAAAGTAACCCCACTTTACTGCAATTTCCTTCCACCTCACATTGTGACAGCCCCACCTTCCCTTAAGGCGAACCAAAGGGGTTAGGGGACTGCCTGCCCAGCTCTCGCCAGGACTACGGGACAGTTCAACGCGATCTAAGACGTTCTAGAACATACAAGCGCGCTTAAACAAGTCACAATCACAAAATAAAAAAAAATGAAAATCGGAGCCGGCCATGAATAGTACCGGCCACGTCAGAATCCGACCACACATGTGAGAACCCGTATTTCCCTAATATTTTTTTCCTAGGGTTTTCCCTCTTAATTGCATGTTTTCTGCATTTTCTGGCTTAGAAATATTTTCTTGGTGGATTTTATGAGCAGTTATAGTTTTTAGATGATTTTTCTAGCCTTGGAGAGTTTTTGAAAAATTAAGAATATATATTGGACGTGGGACCCACTAGTGCGAAAAGTTCGGAAAAATTCGGCCAATTAGGTTAAATTCCGGATACTGTGTTAAATTTATCGGGTGTTAAGAGATAAGTAGAGGATGTGAAGTGATTGATGTGAGAGGAAAAAGAAAGATAAGGATGCATTTATGGGGGTGACAAGTGTCACCATGACATTGGTTGGACTTTATGATTTACTATTCACTATTTTGACCTTTTGACTAATTGAGTAAATATCTCAAAAAAATTGCTCAAAATTCACTCTTTCTTACCTCCTTATGGCCGGCCCTCTCAAGCTCAAGAAAGGAAGAAAAAACTTCTTCAAATCTTGATTTCCTCTTGCTCCAATTCCATAACTCAACCAACTAAAGTTGTTTCCACTCCATAAAATCTTTCTAGTTGGTGTTAGTGGTTGGTTTGGTGAAGTTTTTGGAAGAGCTAAGGTGTCCAACATCTCCCTCTCTCTTGTTTACTAGGTAAGTGAAGCTTACACTTCCTCCTATACTTAATGATGTTTAAATTGTGCCTAATGGGAGCCAAAGTGGTGGATTATGTGATTTATTTCTTGGTTTGAGTTGATTTAGTGAAGTTTTTATTTTTTTTGAGGAATTTTCTGGTTTAATGTGATCATGGTGTTGTGGTTGTTTATGATGGTTGATAATGAGGGGTTATGACTCTAGTGAGTGTGAATTGTGGTTAAATGCAATCAATTTTGGATTTGGTGTGAAAAATGGAAAGTTAGGGTTCATAAAATCCCAATTCTGTCCGGTTTTAGATCACTGGGTTAGAGGCCGAATTAGACTTTTCTCAAAACATGACAGTTGTAGGTATTGATGTGTTTTAGGTGTCTGTAAAATTTCAGGTCATTTGGATGAGTGTAGAATGAGTTATGCCGTTTTTACTGTAGCTGTTCTGTTTTGATCAGAATGCGAAAACTGCGATAGTAATTGGCCCTTTTGACTGGAATTGGTTTGGATTTTGAAGTTGGTGTCTTCTGATGAAATATAGCTGGATGTCTTAGCTAACTTATGCCTTTGGAATTTCGGCATTTGGACTTGTATGGACTGAGATATACCAATTACAGTTTTCTGTGTTTTGCAAACCTGTTTTGGTGATTCTGGTTTAGTGTTTGGCATTTTTGACCTAGTTGGGCTAGGAACTGGATTGAATGACCTTCTACATTGTTGTAGCCCTGTTCCATAGCTTCAAAATGGTGGGTCTTACACCCCCATCCGATAATTGTAGTGAGAGTTGTGCCATTACCGCATTATGACGTCAAAACCGGTTTTCTTATCAAGGCCTAAGTTAAAGCCCTTTTCTTAATTTCTGGTTTGCTATCATGCTTATATATGCATATGAAACCTTATTGGGGTTGTGGTTGGCATTGGTTATGACTCGTTATCGAGTCTCTTTTAGGGCTTGCTTTCATTTCGGTTGTTTCCTAGTTAACTTTTGTACTTGTACCACTTTGAGCCTAGTGAACGGCTTTTGGGAAATGAGGTTTTATTTAATTAATTTCAAAAAAATAAAAATAAAAAAAAATAAAAAAATAAAAAATCACAATTCCATTTCTGCCGAATCCATTTTTCCACTTCTCATTCCAGCATTTTCCATTTGCTATTGCCGACCAACTCCACTCACCAGATCACCCTATATACATTACATTACCACACACTCTCTTGGGGGGGGGGGTTCTAATCACCACAATATCTTCATATTCCATTGGCTTTTCTGCCTGGAGCCGTGAGTGACTAGCTGCTTTGGAGTTAACGACCGAAAGAGAAAAAAAGTGAGGACTTAGCTTCATTCCCAGCTCCACACGTCCATTTCCTTTACTGCCGTGAGCCGTGAGTGAGTAGCTTCCTTGGAGTATCGACCGAGAGAGAGGGAGAGGCCGAACTGCAATTTCTTTTGCTGTCTCTGTTCTGCCGTAAGCTGAGGGAAGAGACCAGGGAACCATCACCTTCTTCGTCAACCTCAGACCAACAACCACCAGCTGCAACCTCAACCAAGCTGCATTTCACCATTTCCAGCCGCAACTCATCAAACCAGAACCAGCAAACCCCGCGGAAGAAGAGAGCCGAGAGGGAGAAAATTTTCAGAATTTCTGTGCAAGAGCTTAGCTTGCTGTGAGGTAATTTCTGGACTTTTTAGGTTGATTATTAGTGGAGGAAACTATATGCGAGTTGCATGTGAGGCTTGTACAGTCGGTGGATAGAAATCAAGCCATTAGGAAATTTCTGTTTTGGCTAAGTGTTGCTGCCGAGAAACTGATGAGAGAATGCAGCTGTATTTCTGTTTTTCTAGGACAATCTGAGCACCTAAGTGTACTTAGCCGAATGAAATTGTGATGATTAAGACTATGCATGTTAAATTGTGCATTCGGATGATGTTATGAAGCATGCAGAAATTCTGTTTTGGCTAAATGTCTCTGCCGATGAACTAATTTGGGACATGTAATTTTAATTCTGACTCCATGTGATAATCTGAGCTTAATTGAGGATCCAATTTGATAGATAACCTTTTTATTTGGTGTTGCATGTGAACCTTATTGTAACATCCCGAATATTAGGAGGTTGGTTATGAAGAAAATATTAAAGTGCATTTCTTTGGGTTGATTTAAAACCTAATTTTGTTTTAAAAAGACTAGAAACCCTAATATTGTAGCCCAAAACCCTAGTTTACTTGTGACTAACCGGTTTTCCTAAATCTCTCATATTTTAATTGAAACCCTAATTTTAAATTACTGGAATTGGAAAATTCCTCACGTTTTCTTAAAAATTTCTTTTTATTTGAAAATTATCATTTATTAAAACCCTACTATCCAATTATTCCATGATAAGTGTAAATAAACCTAGAAAATAAGGTTTTATTCTTCGGTTTCAAGTTTGGAGCAAAATTAGGGTTTTCGCGATTTTCTGCCGGATGAATTTTCGGTACGAAGCAAGGACCAAATTGGGTGATTAAAAGTGACTTTTAAGTGAGAAATAATATGTGAGTAGTAGCAATGATATAAGGTTAGTGAATGAGAAGTAAAAACCCTAGTACGTGAGTTTTAAGAAAAACGGCGCGAACCGGCGGGTCCCGCACATTACCGATTGAACGCACTGCTTGACCACCATTTTTCTTACCCAACAAGTTTGTTGACTTTGTACATAATATCTTCTTATATTGTAGCAGCCTTGACCGAAATTAGTGGCCAAGAAAGGCAAGAAAGAAAGAGAAAAAGAAAGGGTGGTGGTGGTGACAAGTGTCACCACCTCATGGCTTCTTAACCAAGACCATTAGTAACCATTTAAATCCAACACTTAGCAATTTCTTCTTCATTTCTGCTGGGCTGGCTGAGAACAACAAGGAGAGAAACTCCAATGGAAAATCTTTCATTTCATCTCCAAATCCAACAAATAAGTGAGGAATCGAGCAAAGTAAACCGATTAAACTTGTTTTCTAGTGACTAGCTAGTGAGTTGTGGAGTGATTCTTGAGGGGGAGAGCTTGTGCTACTCTTGGTGACTTTTATTCAAGGTAAGAGAGTTTATCTCTCCAAGTTTTACTTCTAATCTTGTTATATTAAGCCTAGTAACTTGATTTTATGGTGAGATTATGGATGATGAGCATGTTTTAGTAGTTTTCCCCAATTTATTTGATGCACTAGGGCTTATGGAAATTCTGCCCAAATGATTGTATGATGTTTATATGTTGCAATTGAGGTGTTATATGGTGTTTTGGTAGTGATTGGACCAAGAAATTGAGGAAAGATTCACTAGAAACTTAAAATTTCCAAAATCTGGAAAATGGTCTTAACATTCTGTCCGAATTTTTATCTATATGTTAGAGGCTGTTTTGGCCTTAGGTCAAAGAATAAAAGTTGTAGCGAATGACATTTTATAGGTGCCTACAAAATTTCAGCTCAAACGGAGCAACGCAGAACGTGAAAAGTCCAAAATACCCCTACTGTTTTAAGAATTTCCCAGCAGTCCGTTTCTTCAGTTCAGTCCAGTTTATCACGATTTTTGACCAGGATCCATTCTGATTTAGCTCTGGGCCAAAACATAAAAGTTGTAGTGTTCTGAAGTAGCTTTAAAATGCCTCAAAGAAAACCTGATTCGGACTTGTGTGCACTGAGTTATGTCCATTACAGTGTTCTGCGTTTAAACAGCCGGTGAATTGGTTTCTGGTTTAGTAATCTGAGATTTTGACTAAGTTACATTAGGAAATGGACTAAGTGACCTTCATGAATGTTGTAGCTTTGTGTCTAAGCTTCTAAACGGCATAGGTTTCGCCTTAATCCGATAAGCGTAGCCTCGGACAAGTTATTTCCGCTTTTATACGTCAAATCTGTCTTGTGCCACATTGAATTTCTGCACTTGTACTTGATGCAATTCTTGTTGTTATGATATTGTGAGCCTAGGGAACGGCTCTTGGCTTGAATTGTTTTATGTGTGATGTTGGGTTGTTGTTGAGAAAACAATGAAGCCTAAAAGGCTGGAAAATTAGGTAAACACAAAGGGCATGCTGCCCAAATTTACGCTCGAAGACTAGAGAACTACTTGCAACTTGAGTAAGGGTTAAGAGTGATTATTGCTTGAACCGTCTAGGGTACTTAAGTCTTCTTGTCCCAAGATATATAAATAAGGACTTGGCCGAACTTGTACCCTTGAGAAATGAAATAATGATTGCTCAAAGTACGTTTTCCTTGTACTTTCGACTCGCATGACCATTTCAAGTATAAATGTTACAAAGTTTTATCATTTAAAAAGTGAGCGAGTATTTCACGAGTATTCTCCAAGTGAATTTCCATTTCTTGATTCTTATTGAACGAAACATATAAGTTTCGAATTCTAGTCATGTTTCAAAGTTCTCAAACTAAGTTTTATCGCAGATTTTGAACTCCGAACCCGGAGTATAACCTGAAAGTGACCAGTGAAGGCACTATATCTTTTGGTGAGTGCTTTCAAATACCGAATTGAACTTGATACTTGAACTTGATATGTGACCAATATGATTACCTGTTATATACGTGAATTGTTAGGGCAAGAGTGTACTTTATCGCACTTGCCCTTACATGATATACACTTGTTTATGGTTGCAATTGACTTGACATACTTGTTATGATGCGCGCACTCCCTGGAATTCCAGAAACCCTGTGGCGAGTTACTCTAGTCGAGCCGGCAAGGGCTTGGTCGATTGGTAACGAACCCTGGGTCTCTTGTATTGTCGAGTGGAGTGATATCTCCTCGACTAATCGGTATACTCGAGTATTACCACCCATCTTTCTTGAGGATTTTGGGCCCAGCTGGGGGTTTGAACGGTGGACGGAGAGTCGTGTAAGTGGTGTTCTACTGGATTGGTTACTTACTTGAAAGTTGACGGAGTGTCAACTACTACGTGATCAAGCTTCTGGTAATGCAATGGGAATTAGGCTCCTGAGAGCCATCCGTATCCTTATACTTTGGAGTGATTATTGTTTATTGGATTATTATTTCTTTTGAAAAACTTCTACACTCGCTCATTTTAAGATTGCTACTTGACGTGTTATTGCTCACATTTATGAACTCTTCGTGCTCGTTACTTTGCTATATCGAAAACTTGTACTTATAAATAATGGTCAATTTGCTATTTGGAACCTCACTGGGCTTTTAGCTCATACCACGCTATTTGTTTTCCTTACAGGGGGTACGAGTGACGCGTGAGACTTGTAAAAGACTAGCGTAGCCTTTTGTTTTGACTTTTGACTTTTGGTCTTGTACTCGCGCTATTCCTCGAATGGAACATGTTGTACTTGGATTGTATAGGTTTTGAACTAGTTTGGTGTATTGAGGCTTTGTACCTCGATTTCTATCAATGTAAATTATAAGCTTGAATTGCGGATATTATTTATGGTTCATGGATGTGTGTACATGACTCGATTGAGATAGTGAGTGAGTCCTGGCGAGAGCTGGGCAGGCGCTCCGCCGAACCCTTTGGTACGCCTTAGGGGGAGGTGGGGTCGTCACAGATGGTATCAGAGCTCCTATTGAGCTCGTGCCGGGAGAGGGTTCTCGGACTGTAGGGATTGACTTGTTAAGTATGGAACAATTGTCTATTGTTGGGAACCTTAGATATGTATGTTGGGTAGGAATCTCTAATACGGGTGATTTGCTCTTGAGCCTGGCCAGCTTGAGTGGTGAATTATCATATTTTCGGATTCTTGTCCCCGAATACCAAAGAGTGACATCTTTACGATCAGTTGAGATCTCGTGTAATATTCGGATAAGTTTGGATGGTGAAAACAAAGGCACAGGGAATGCGAGTAGTCTGGACTTGAAAAATATTGAAGATATTCATGGGATTTGGGATCCTTCTTATTCACGTGTTTCGAGCCTTGATTAAGTGTAGTGCCTGAGCGATACCTAGGGTTAATGCTCTATAAGCTATGTGACTTGTTTTGATCGAATGTGTTGTATTGCCTTGTTTTATGATTTAGAGGGGTTTATGATTTGCATTAGTCTGTTTTGTGCTGTTGATATTTATATAGTTACTTAGTGGCTATATTCTATTATTGATTAGTTGGTTATATTGTTATAGTTGATTCGCTACGAACCATGGAGGGTAGAAGAAGTCAAGCTAAGGGAACTAATCGAGGACGCGGTCCTAGTCGTAGCCGTGGGGGTAGACAAGCCCAGGAACCGGTACGAGAATCGAGAGAGGAAAGAGAGGCAACGGTTGAGCCACAACCTGAACCCCAAGCTACAGGGGGAGATCAAGTGGCAACTGCCATCCAGCAAATGACCAATATTCTGGCCCGTTTAGTGGAACAACAGGGTCAAGCCCCTGTAAACCAACCTCGGGACCCCGATATGGGGCAGGATAGAGCTTTGGAGAGATTCCAAAAGTTCTCCCCACCCAAGTTTTTAGGAGGGCCAGACCCGTATGAGGCTGAGAAATGGCTGGAGGCCATGATAAATATTTTTGCTGCCCTAAACTATACGGAGGAGAGACAAGTCCAATTTGCTGTATTTCAGTTTGAGGGGCCAGCTAGGGCCTGGTGGAATGTAGTGAGGGCCAAGTGGGAGAGAGAAAGAACTGCATGGACTTGGCTAAACTTTGTACGGGACTTCAACGAAAAATACCTTCCACCCATCGTCCAGGAGAAGAGAGAGGACGAATTCATTAAACTTCGTCAGGGGATGTTGAGTGTAACTGAGTATGAGACTCAGTTTATAAAGTTGTCCAAATTTGCTCCCGAACTGATAGCTACGGAACAAAGAAAAGTACGGAGGTTCATACAAGGACTGAACGTGGAGTTACAAGAAGCCTTAGCGGCGGTCCAAATTAATACATTCACCGAGGTTCTGGAGAAAGCCTTGAGGATAGAGACTGCTAGGGCACAAGTGAGAGCTTTCCATACAAAAAGGAGAGGTGGGCCTGGTGGAAGTCAAAGGCAAGGACAAAGTGATTTAGATATGCCACCTTCTAAGTTAGGTCGAGAAGATGGTAGTGAGAAAATTTCAAGGACGGTTAAGGAAAGTACTCCAAGAGGAGCTTCGCGTGGCTGGGCCCAAGCAAGAGGTACCTCACAAGGAGGTCAGACCTCAGGCCCTCAGGTATCTTGTGGGTACTGTGGGAAGGCCAATCATGTGGAGAGTGATTGTTGGCGAAAAGCGGGAAAATGTTTATGGTGTGGTAGCACCGAGCACCAGCTTGCAACCTGTCCCCGTAGATCACGCCTAAACCCTGAACAAGCAAGTGTACGAGGAACTAAGCCAAGAGTGCCGGCTAGAGCGTATGCCTTGAACCAACAGGCAGTACCTGAACCAACAGAGATAGTAGAAGGTACGATTCGTAATTTCTATTGTTTAACTAAGTTTTGGCTATAGTGAGACCCGAGAGCCGGAAACGAATATATAAGGAAAATACCCTACGTTATTCGAAGTGCATGTATGAATTTCGAGGACGAAATTCTTTTAAGGAGGGGAGATTGTAACATCCCGAATATTAGGAGGTTGGTTATGAAGAAAATATTAAAGTGCATTTCTTTGGGTTGATTTAAAACCTAATTTTGTTTTAAAAAGACTAGAAACCCTAATATTGTAGCCCAAAACCCTAGTTTACTTGTGACTAACCGGTTTTCCTAAATCTCTCATATTTTAATTGAAACCCTAATTTTAAATTACTGGAATTGGAAAATTCCTCACGTTTTCTTAAAAATTTCTTTTTATTTGAAAATTATCATTTATTAAAACCCTACTATCCAATTATTCCATGATAAGTGTAAATAAACCTAGAAAATAAGGTTTTATTCTTCGGTTTCAAGTTTGGAGCAAAATTAGGGTTTTCGCGATTTTCTGCCGGATGAATTTTCGGTACGAAGCAAGGACCAAATTGGGTGATTAAAAGTGACTTTTAAGTGAGAAATAATATGTGAGTAGTAGCAATGATATAAGGTTAGTGAATGAGAAGTAAAAACCCTAGTACGTGAGTTTTAAGAAAAACGGCGCGAACCGGCGGGTCCCGCACATTACCGATTGAACGCACTGCTTGACCACCATTTTTCTTACCCAACAAGTTTGTTGACTTTGTACATAATATCTTCTTATATTGTAGCAGCCTTGACCGAAATTAGTGGCCAAGAAAGGCAAGAAAGAAAGAGAAAAAGAAAGGGTGGTGGTGGTGACAAGTGTCACCACCTCATGGCTTCTTAACCAAGACCATTAGTAACCATTTAAATCCAACACTTAGCAATTTCTTCTTCATTTCTGCTGGGCTGGCTGAGAACAACAAGGAGAGAAACTCCAATGGAAAATCTTTCATTTCATCTCCAAATCCAACAAATAAGTGAGGAATCGAGCAAAGTAAACCGATTAAACTTGTTTTCTAGTGACTAGCTAGTGAGTTGTGGAGTGATTCTTGAGGGGGAGAGCTTGTGCTACTCTTGGTGACTTTTATTCAAGGTAAGAGAGTTTATCTCTCCAAGTTTTACTTCTAATCTTGTTATATTAAGCCTAGTAACTTGATTTTATGGTGAGATTATGGATGATGAGCATGTTTTAGTAGTTTTCCCCAATTTATTTGATGCACTAGGGCTTATGGAAATTCTGCCCAAATGATTGTATGATGTTTATATGTTGCAATTGAGGTGTTATATGGTGTTTTGGTAGTGATTGGACCAAGAAATTGAGGAAAGATTCACTAGAAACTTAAAATTTCCAAAATCTGGAAAATGGTCTTAACATTCTGTCCGAATTTTTATCTATATGTTAGAGGCTGTTTTGGCCTTAGGTCAAAGAATAAAAGTTGTAGCGAATGACATTTTATAGGTGCCTACAAAATTTCAGCTCAAACGGAGCAACACAGAACGTGAAAAGTCCAAAATACCCCTACTGTTTTAAGAATTTCCCAGCAGTCCGTTTCTTCAGTTCAGTCCAGTTTATCACGATTTTTGACCAGGATCCATTCTGATTTAGCTCTGGGCCAAAACATAAAAGTTGTAGTGTTCTGAAGTAGCTTTAAAATGCCTCAAAGAAAACCTGATTCGGACTTGTGTGCACTGAGTTATGTCCATTACAGTGTTCTGCGTTTAAACAGCCGGTGAATTGGTTTCTGGTTTAGTAATCTGAGATTTTGACTAAGTTACATTAGGAAATGGACTAAGTGACCTTCATGAATGTTGTAGCTTTGTGTCTAAGCTTCTAAACGGCATAGGTTTCGCCTTAATCCGATAAGCGTAGCCTCGGACAAGTTATTTCCGCTTTTATACGTCAAATCTGTCTTGTGCCACATTGAATTTCTGCACTTGTACTTGATGCAATTCTTGTTGTTATGATATTGTGAGCCTAGGGAACGGCTCTTGGCTTGAATTGTTTTATGTGTGATGTTGGGTTGTTGTTGAGAAAACAATGAAGCCTAAAAGGCTGGAAAATTAGGTAAACACAAAGGGCATGCTGCCCAAATTTACGCTCGAAGACTAGAGAACTACTTGCAACTTGAGTAAGGGTTAAGAGTGATTATTGCTTGAACCGTCTAGGGTACTTAAGTCTTCTTGTCCCAAGATATATAAATAAGGACTTGGCCGAACTTGTACCCTTGAGAAATGAAATAATGATTGCTCAAAGTACGTTTTCCTTGTACTTTCGACTCGCATGACCATTTCAAGTATAAATGTTACAAAGTTTTATCATTTAAAAAGTGAGCGAGTATTTCACGAGTATTCTCCAAGTGAATTTCCATTTCTTGATTCTTATTGAACGAAACATATAAGTTTCGAATTCTAGTCATGTTTCAAAGTTCTCAAACTAAGTTTTATCGCAGATTTTGAACTCCGAACCCGGAGTATAACCTGAAAGTGACCAGTGAAGGCACTATATCTTTTGGTGAGTGCTTTCAAATACCGAATTGAACTTGATACTTGAACTTGATATGTGACCAATATGATTACCTGTTATATACGTGAATTGTTAGGGCAAGAGTGTACTTTATCGCACTTGCCCTTACATGATATACACTTGTTTATGGTTGCAATTGACTTGACATACTTGTTATGATGCGCGCACTCCCTGGAATTCCAGAAACCCTGTGGCGAGTTACTCTAGTCGAGCCGGCAAGGGCTTGGTCGATTGGTAACGAACCCTGGGTCTCTTGTATTGTCGAGTGGAGTGATATCTCCTCGACTAATCGGTATACTCGAGTATTACCACCCATCTTTCTTGAGGATTTTGGGCCCAGCTGGGGGTTTGAACGGTGGACGGAGAGTCGTGTAAGTGGTGTTCTACTGGATTGGTTACTTACTTGAAAGTTGACGGAGTGTCAACTACTACGTGATCAAGCTTCTGGTAATGCAATGGGAATTAGGCTCCTGAGAGCCATCCGTATCCTTATACTTTGGAGTGATTATTGTTTATTGGATTATTATTTCTTTTGAAAAACTTCTACACTCGCTCATTTTAAGATTGCTACTTGACGTGTTATTGCTCACATTTATGAACTCTTCGTGCTCGTTACTTTGCTATATCGAAAACTTGTACTTATAAATAATGGTCAATTTGCTATTTGGAACCTCACTGGGCTTTTAGCTCATACCACGCTATTTGTTTTCCTTACAGGGGGTACGAGTGACGCGTGAGACTTGTAAAAGACTAGCGTAGCCTTTTGTTTTGACTTTTGACTTTTGGTCTTGTACTCGCGCTATTCCTCGAATGGAACATGTTGTACTTGGATTGTATAGGTTTTGAACTAGTTTGGTGTATTGAGGCTTTGTACCTCGATTTCTATCAATGTAAATTATAAGCTTGAATTCCGGATATTATTTATGGTTCATGGATGTGTGTACATGACTCGATTGAGATAGTGAGTGAGTCCTGGCGAGAGCTGGGCAGGCGCTCCGCCGAACCCTTTGGTACGCCTTAGGGGGAGGTGGGGTCGTCACACTTATGGCCAGGAATCTGATTACATGGCTGGAATTTTTTTTTATTAGAAGTTGTTGGACTGCTAAACACTTTTCCAGCTTAGCCGATGGAGTTGTTTTGGGAGTTGTATAGGTATTTTAGAATGAGATTTGCTGGAAAGTGTTTGATTCTCATTGGGTTGTGTGTTTAGCTAACTAAATGCTGGATGATTAAGCCCTGCATGAGATTAATTAACTGTGTTCTGTTCTTGGTGTTCTGTGATGACTTGGTGCTGGTTTAAGATGTCATGAATACGTTGTTTCCCTCGTTGCCCAAAAGGAAAGACACGGCAAGAGCCATTCCTTCCTTTACCTGTGATAGACCAGGCTTCCTCTCTTCTCTTTTTTCTGTTTTCCTACGTTAGAATAATTCTGGTTTTGTTTAGAGTTTAGGTGAAGTTTTTGTATAATGAACTATTTTCATAGTTTTCTTTTGGGGCTGGAAATGAGGTAGCAGGGCTGAAGCCTTTTGATGGTTGCAACAATGTTTATTGTCGGTGTTGCTAAAATTGCCAAAGACCTTTTGGTTGCTGCATTTTTTTTTTCCTTTGGCTGAGAGTCTTGTCCTCATTTTTTGGCTTGCGTGAAGGTCCTTGTTGTTTCTGATTCGGTCATCCCTTTGTACGCATGATAGGATTTTGAAACAGGTTTTTTGATTTGAGATGTTTGAATGCATATGCCATGCAAATACTGAAGTTCAGGAGCATTGCTTACTGAAGTATAGAACCATTGATGTCCTGCTAAGTTTTTCTGTTTTGTTTAAATAAAGTGGCTAAGTTTTCTGGTTGTTTGGTCCAAATGAAGTTGTTTGGATTGGAGAATGTACAATCCAAGTTGTGCTTAAAATTCGGCATTTGAACATGGAGAGTGTAGTAAATTTTGTGGTTGTAGTTGTATCCATTGCATCCGTTAGCTTTGCATGAAGTTTTTTCCATGTTTGCCTGTTTTCTTCCTCTATCTTTGTTGATTTGAATGTCAAGTTCATGCTTCGATTGTTTGGTTTAAAGTGTTGGGAAGTTTGATTAAGAGAACTTTGGTTAAAATATGTGTTTGAAGCTGTTTAATGGTGCTTGAAAAGTGAAGGTTAGTAACTAGTTTGTTGCAGAAAATTTCCTCAGATGCTGAATCCTTTTATTGCCGAGAGCTTGGTTTGCATTCTTATTTGCATGAAAATCTTCTTCATTCTGGTTTTTTGCATGCATGATAAGTTAGTAGGAACTTGAGTTTGGGATTCGGTCTGAAAGTTTCTTTTAAATCTGTCATGCGAGGTTGTTAAGCTTCAAGGCATAAGAGAATAATTGCAGAATTTTTCTTCATGATATTTGCATGATTTTTCTGTTATGTTTTGGTTTGATTGAATGTTGAAGTTGTTTGTAATGTTTTTCTTGATGTTTGGTTGAAAGATTTGTGATCAAGTTTGTGTTGAGGTTGACACATGTTTTGCGGAAATGAAAGTAGCAAATGGTGTTTTGAGTTGCAGAAAATTTTCGGCAAGAATGATTGTTGCAGGATGAAGTTTCTTACGTTTGCTTGCATGAGATTGCATGAAATCATCTTTCTAAAATTTCACTTTGACCCCTTAAGTTTGCTTTGGTTGCACTATGGCCCAAGCAATTGAAAAGATTAATCAATTTAATCCCTCAAGCTTCTCCATGTTCCACAAAAGCCTAAGCATGTTCTAGTTTTCTTGCAAATAGGTCCTAGAATAATTGCATTTTAACCATTGCTTGTCCTTTTCGTTACTTATGGACCCGTGAACTTCCCAAAATGTGTTAATTGAGCTTGAATGATTGGTCAATTTTGCAATTGGGGCCTTGATAGTTTTTCCATCTTAAAAGTTTGACCAATAGTTTTTACTTTCTTGGAAATTATGCATTCTTTGATTGCATTTACGTTGCAATTAGGAAGGCTTTGGTGATTTTGCTTATATTTTACTTTTAAATTGGTGCCTTGACCCCTTTATTGTTTTGAAGCCATTTTTCCTTCATTTGCTTATCATTGCAAGGGAGGTACACTCTATCCCTCATTTGCACTTTATTTGACCCTACGTGCTCCTACGTGTTATGTGAATATGCATGTCTACTTGTTTACTAGTTTTTTCTTAATTTCTTTTATTTATGTCATTTACTCTCGTTTTTTTTTATTTTATTTTATTTAAGTTATGCTTTATGGGGTATGTGTACACCTCTTGGCTTGTAATAGTTAAGGATTTAATTATTTTATTCCTTTTTCCCCTTTTTAGATCGTAGTCTCCCTAATGTAATAGATAGGGCTTGGAGGAGCATTCAATGAAGACCTATCGAAGACGTGTGCCTAGCTAGCAAATGTAATAGTTAAGGCTTTAATTGTCTTATTTGTCTTGCATGCTTACGTGATACGTGTTAATTTGCTTTATTAGGGCCTTGCATCTAGTCGAGCATGCTATGTGTTATGTGCTATGTGTTTACGAGTGTTTGGCATGTCTACTCGCTTTCCATGGCCATGAATGAATGTGATGGATGAATGTACGTTTCCACTAGTCCAACGGTAGTCGGAATTCGTAGAATGGGCTAGTTCAACGCTAGACTCTTAGGGACCCTCCTCGCTAGTTCACATTCGCATGCTCCACTACATTTCATGCATTTTTTTAGTTTTTATGGCATTTGGCATGTCCCTCTAACCTTTTCCCTTTCATTTTAGGCCTTTGCATTTCATGCTAGTTATAGAGTCCATTTGCCTGAGAAACCCCTTGGGTAAGGGAAACGAGCGAGTGTGGCTTCAAAATAGCCTTAGCACGCTAGTTCTCCCTTCTAATCAAAGGGAAAATTGAGACCACGAAATTAGAGGTCATCCCGTACCCGACCTGATGCATCCCTCTAGGATCATGCACTTTCATATCATTTTTTCATTATTTTCCTCACTAATTATATATTGTAATTCACATGCCATATTCACACACTTCTTTTCCTTCTTTACTTTCTACCTCACCCTTTGCACCCATTTATACCTATATATTTATATTTTCATCCATTTGCACACTAACACTTATATTTTCATCCATTTGCACACAAACACTTTTTCTCAAATTGCACACATGCACTTTTCTACACCTTGCACACTTACACTCTTATTTGAGTCCTCATTTGCATCATTCATGTTTTTCTATGAGGTCTTTCCTTATTGACCTTCACAATTCATGTGAATGGGATCAAAAGCCTCATCAGAGACATTTCTTAGACTTAAGATTGCATTTCTCATCCATTAGTCATATCCAATTTGCATACATACCTTGGGTAGAAAAAATGAGGAAAATAAGGGTTAAATCACGCAACTAGCCTTGGCTAGGTCGAAGGGGTGCCTTGGATTTTTATCCTTGCCTTCCCCTTCGTCAAATGTGACTCCCGAACCTTTGTCTTTGTTTTACGTGGACTAGGAGTCGTTTAAAAAGGGTTTCTTACTTTTTCCTATTTTACTTTAAACAATTCAATTTTTTGGGTGACTTGGTACACCCTAATTCTATACCAAGTGGCGACTCCATTTTTTATATAAAAACCCTTTTTAAACTATTTTTTTGGGTCAAATCGTCGCATTTTCAAAAGTCCCATTTAGACCCATATTTTTTCATCAAAAAATTCATTTTTTCAAAATCAATAAATTCACAAAACCAAGTATTTATTTTTTACCAAAAAAGTGGGTCGCGACAGTTGGCGACTCCACTGGGGATTTCCTAAGTGGGTCCAAGCATTCGATTTAGCTATTCTTTTCCTTTTTCTACCCTTTTTATGTATAGCATTTGGTTATTAGGGTTACATTTTCCATTTTAGGGCCTTTTGCCTCGCGCGCGTATCAAACTATTCCCTCACTTGCGTATGTATGATTGGTTGATTGGATGTATGTTGTACTTGTTTTATCTCGCGCTTTGCATTGCATTTGGGTGGGGGATATACCCTAGAGCCTCGCATTGGTTCTCGATCCCTCCCCTCCAAAACGTGCACTATCATACGCGCATACGCTTTATTATTCATCCCTCTTTATTTTCTTTTTAGTGGCTTGTCACGCCACTCCACCCTAGTAGGATTAGGAGACCCACTTGGACGTGTGATCGTGGCACGACGTGTGCGTAACACGATCCAATGGGTCACTCGATCTTCAGCTTTAAACTTTGGGTTAATAGCCTTTAGTTTTTAGTCGAAGGTTGAGGATTTTTATAGATTCACTCAAACATGCAGCCGTAACACGACGTGTGTGTAGCGGTGTTTGGGGAATCGCTCGAGCCACCGACAAAGGGCCTTGGGAGTGATGACCCTTGGCCACGAGTCTGAAGGCTTGGGGGCCTGAGCTTATTGAGTATAGATGCATTAGCGAACCCCAACCTCATGCATCCATATAGTTTCACCTAGGGTAGAGTCTGCCTTACCCTATTAGGGACACCTTTCACGAGGGGAGGGATCCCACCCTTTTTCCTTATTTATGTTTCCTGCTTTTTATATCCTTTAATTGTCCAACGTGTTATGTGTTGAACTAACTTTCCTTGTCTTTTGCCTTTGCATTCACAAACGTTAGGAAATAGGAGGTCTGGCATGACTTCTTTTAGGGCCTACCCTTATAGATAGGCTATCGCATGTTTAAAATTGTGACATATTTCATCAAATAATAATGCCATGCCATTTTAGGCCTACCCTGGCAGATAAAGGGTTCCTTAGGTCACGTTTCATTTCGAGTTGCATATTTTCCTGATTTAAATAAACTGGCATCATGCATCCACCTTAGAAGGGAATGCCATTTAGGGGATCCCGTGCTAGGTATAAACCGCCCTGTGTCTCGGATACATAATCCAATGAGACTTGCACGTTTACATTTCCTGTACCATCCAAAGGGGTAGTGCACAAGGTAAGGTGGGATCCGATCATTTTCATAAAGCGATCCTTGGAATATGAGCATCTAATAATCACTTTTTGGCCATTTTATCAAAATTGGTAAAATTCCCTTGCGCAAAGGACATTAATTTGAAGAAATTCACAAATAATTTCTCCTATTGAGACGATAAATAAATCAAGGCCAAAATTTGATTTTAGAAGGCTCATATGCTAATGCATCACAATAGAATTTTGAAACTACCAATGGGTAGACAATTCAACCCATATTTCAATACATCAATTCCATTCAATTCATTTGACTAATTTACCCTTTTTAGGGTTATCCGATCAATTTTCAATAAATCATCAATTCATTTGACCAATTTACCCTTTTTAGGGTCACCTGGTCGATTTTGAATAAATCGTCAATTCATTTGACCAATTTACCCTTTTTAGGGTCATTTTACCAATTTACCCTTTTTAGGGTCATCCGGTCGATTTTGAATAAATCATCAATTCATTTGATCAAATTACCCTTTTCAGGGTCATTTGACCAATTTACCCTTTTTAGGGTCACCTGGTCGATTTTGAATAAATCGTCAATTCATTTGACCAATTTACTCTTTTAGGGTTATTCGGCCGATTTTTGAATAAATCACTAATTCAATTTCATTCATTTGGCCAATTTACCCATTTTTAGGGCAACCAAGCCGATTTTGAATAAATCAAGTTTCGCTTAATCTATTTGATCAATTTACCCTTTTAGGGTGATCTGATTAATTTTGGATAAATTAAATTTCATTCAATTCATTTGACCCGTTTCCCTTTTTAGGGTAATCCGCTCGATTTTTAAATAAATTGTCAATTTCACTCAACCCATTTGACCAATTAGGGTTTCAATGTCAATTTCAAATTGGGAAACTTAGTCGGTTTTTGAGAAAACCATCCAGACATTTGATCAGTTGTCCCGTGCTTCACCGAGAAAATTTTGTCAACGAATTCCAATCTCTTCGATAGGAAGTTCGTCAAAGTCAAACCCTTGCGTTTTTCGATCAAAAAGTGATCAATCTATTCGGACGTTGACCTCATTTTGACACATATCTCTCGTCACTCCAGTTGACCAATTTTTCAAAATTATTTTTCACTCAATGAGTTGATCAGATCCATCAGGTATGGTATAGTGCCTACCTCAGAGGATTGCATTTTCATGCTAGGCTTACCCTTGGCACAAAAAGGGTTCCCCCATAGGACATGCATCCGAATTTTCTGGATATCTACTAACTCTTGCCTTTTTCTTTTCCTTTTCTTTATTTTCTTCGGAATAACTAAGCGAGGGTTGAATCTAAAGGCAATTCCTTTCAAAATTCTCAGGTAATATTTAAACATAGCTTCTTGTCGAAGCCCCATCATCCCGTAGCCAAGCTCAAAGGAGTCGTGTAAACATGAGTTCACAACCGGAACAATCAGATAGGTCTGCTACTACCGCTCAACCCGAGACCATGAGTTTGGGGGTTCAGTTGACTGAGATGCTCACTAAGTTCGGTGAGATGACCACTGAGATGGCGGCCCAGAGGAAATTAATCGATAAGCTTATCAGCAGTGGAGTTCAACCCGAGCCCGTGCCCGGCAGGCAGCCTGGGCCAGAGCCATTTGTCATACCTTCGATTCAAGCCACTGTTGCTCCATCTTTCCCTATTCCAACCGAAGGAACTTTCACATATCCCACCATACATTTGCCATACACTTACCCTCCTGATCCTTCATTTTTCCCTGCTCACATGCAAGGCCCACAACCCCAAATCACTTCGGATATACCTCCTAAGCCGCATACCTTTTATCACGATACAGCTGAGCCTTTCTTGCCAGACCATACCATTCAAAACAAGCCGGAAATGGGGGAATCCTCTGCTCCCGTTGATATAAAGCTGCTTAAACGCCTCGACCGTTTTGATGAGTTTATAAGGAAGAGTCAGGGGTTGAACAAGCAAGGAGTCCTGGATTACGATGAACTTTGCCTTTTCCCAAATGTGCAATTGCCTGAAGGGTTCAAAACCCCGAAGTTTAACAAATATGATGGGACGGGCAATCCCAAGACGCACCTCCGATTGTTCGCCAACAAGTTGGGTAGGCCAACAGATGATGAAAATCTGCCTTTGAGGCTATTCCCAGAAAGTCTGGAGGGGGATGCGCTCGACTGGTATTCCAAGCTGAAACCCGAAGAAGCGAAGACCTGGCTTGACTTGTCCAACGCTTTTGTAAGGCAATACGAGTATAATTGTGAGCTAGCTCCAACACGGACTACACTGGAAGGAACAAAAAGAAAACCCTCCGAGGATCACAAGACCTATGCTAAGAGATGGAGGACAATAGCCGCAAAAGTCGAGCCACCAATGACCGAGGATGAAATCATACGCACCTTCATTAAGGCACATGATCCGCCATACTTTGAAGAAATTTTTCGAATGACTAGGTGTTCCTTTGCCGAGATCGTTAATAAATTAGAAGAATATGATGAGTTTATAAGGGCAGGAAAGATTATTAACGTGTCGGCTCTGAAATCGCAATTGGAAGCGATGCAAAATCAAGGCAGTGGTAACAAGAAATCCCCATTCAAAAGGAGAGAAGAGGAGGCTCATTTCACTCCATAGGAACTTTGCTTCTAGTGTTAATAAGTGTATTGGTGAGGTTTGTTTGAAGATCAAAGGTGTCCAATATCCCTCTCTCTCTTGTTTCTTGGTAAGTGAAGCTTGAAACACCCTACTACCTCTAATGATGCTTAATTAGTGCTTAATGGAGGCATGAGAGTTGAAATATATGATTTGTTTCTTGATTTGGTTTGTTTTGGTGAAGTTTTTATTTTATTGGGAATTTTTCTGGTTTAATATGATCTTGATGTTGGGGGCTTGTATGATGAATTGTAATGGTTGGAAATGGCTCTAGTGGATGTGAAATGTGGTTAAATGCAATCAATTTTGGATTTGGTGTGAAATTGGAAAAGTTAGGGTTCTTGAACCCCAAATCTGTCCGGTTTTAGATCACTGGGTTAGAGGCCGAATTAGACTTTTCTCAAAACATGAAAGTTGTTGGTATTGATGTGATGTAGATGTCTGTAAAATTTCAGGTCATTTGGATTAATGTGGAATGAGATATGACGAAATTACTGTAGCTGTTCTGATTTGGACAGAATGCGAAAACTGCGATAGTAATTGGCCATTTTGACTGGAATTGGTATGGATTTTGGATTTGGTGTCTTCTGATGAATTGTAGCTGAGGGTCTTAGCTAACATATGCCTTTGGAATTTCGGAATTTTGACTTGTATGGACTGAGATATACCGATTACAGTTTTCTGTGTTTTGCAAACCTGTTTTGGTAATTCTGGTATAGTATTTGGCATTTTCGACCTAGTTAAGCTAGGAACTGGATTGAGTGGTCTTCTACATTATTGTAGCCCTGTTCCATAGCTTCGAAACGGTGGGTCTTACACCCCCAACCGATATTTGTAGTGAGAGTTGTACCATTACCGCATAATGAGTGTAAAACAGTTTTCTATTTGGGGCCAAGACTAAGGCCATTTTCTAAATTCTGGTTTGCTATTATGCTCCTTTATGTATATGAAACCCTACTGGGGTTGTGTTTAGCGTTGCTATATGACTCGTTATCGAGTCTCATTGTATGTGTTATATGTTCTAGGGCTTGAAGGTAGTGCACGACGGCTTGGTGATCGTGGTACATGAAATACCACTTACTTGCTTGGTGAGTATACCACTCACTAAATTGTTACTATGTGGCTTTGTTAAATGTTTATGTGATGCCTTGAAGGCTTACTTGCATATTGGAATTGATTAAGGTGAGGGTGTACTTGACCGCCCTCACCTCTTTTGATATTGTCACTGAATGGCTACCGTTTTATTGCATTACTGAACTTGATATATTGGTTGATGAATTCCATTTCATGGAAACTGAATTGATGTCGTTTGGATGATGTCCAACGGCCTTATTGCATTACGGAGCTCAACCCCGTTTGGTAGTCAATTGGATCGAGCCGGCAAGGGCTTGGTCGTTAAGATTGAATTGCCACGGGGACTGTACTGGGGAACCTTGTGGTAATGAGACCCTTGGTTCCGGTAAACTCGAGTATTACCAAAATATTACTGAATGGAGTGCGGGCCCGGTTGGGGTATGATAGGTGGAAGGAATGGAAGTAAAGTGTGGTCTACGGTTTGGTACTTTTAACATTGACGGAGGGTCAATGGGGTTGGATCAAGATTACAAGCGTGGAATTGGGCTCTTGAGAGCCAACCGTATCCTTTTACCGTTTTGCTTTATCGCTTATTTGCGTACTTCAAATGAAAGTTCATGCTTATGTGACTTTGATCGCTTATTGGGTGGTATACCACTGGGCTTTAGCTCATTCCGTGTTATTTGTTTTCCTTACAGGCAAATGAGCACTTTTGGAAAGGTCATGATAGTTGAATGCAAGTTGAGCTCTTGTACATGTATTTTGATTAGCTCCTTGAGGGTGTTAACCCTAAGTGTATGGTTTCCCTTAATGGATGGCTTGTATTGGCCTAAATGCACTTGTATGATCTTATGAGATAACTTGTACGCCATTTGGCTTGTAAATGCTGATTTCCAATGTATATATATGTTTGGATGATGTTTGGTTGGATTTCGGAGTGCCACGACTTTCGTTTTTTTTATTTTGTGATTTTGGCTTATTTGCGGGCATTGCAATGTTCGGAACGTTATAGATTGACGTAAACTGTACCGTTAGTCCTGGCGAGAGCTGGGCAGGCAGTCCGCTAACCCCTCTGGTTCGCCTTAGGGGAAGGTGGGGCTGTCACAGGTGGTATCAGAGCCTAGGTTTGAATTAGCCTGGGTGTTATAGGAATGCTTGATCTGAGGGTTTATTGTTTATGGTTTTTAAGCTTATTGATTCTTATTTTTACACTTTTGGTGTAGGATGGACAGTTCCAGTGGACCTAGTGATGGCCCTGCGGCCAAGCGACCCCGTGTAGCACTTCCGATGATTAAGTACCAGATCCGGCCAAAGGGGGCCGTTATTCGTTGGAGCCCGTTTAACCGTCTTCGGCGGTGCGCGTGTAAGGAGAAGTATGCTTACCCGAATGCCCTTGTTTTGGCAGTTGTGAAGGAAAGAAAGGAGCTGGCAAAAGCTAATGCCAAGCTTGAGGTTGAGGTGAATCAATTAAAGGCGGCCAATGAGGGGCAAGCCAAAAGGATTGAGGATCTGAAGTACGATGTACTAGAGGCGGAGGATAGAGTCGATGACCTCTGTGCCCAGCTAAGGGAGGCGCGTGAGAGCGAGTCTAAGAGGGCTCGGAAGGTGAGGACTCGAGCCGCTGCAATCCTAAACCTCTGTGCCGAGGTGGTGGAAGGAGTGAGCGACAAGGACTCCTGTGCGGGGTCTGAGGCTAGGGTTGGATCCACTCCGTCGAGTGGGTCTCATAGCTCATCTTCGGGCTAGGTTATGACTTCTAGAGTTGTTATAGATAGTTTTGGTCTTGTGTATAGGGCGGATAGGGATAGAGCCTTAGCTAACCGTTTTGGATGTAGAGTTAGCTACGTGTAAATTTCTTTTGATAGGCCTATCCTCAGGTGGATCTTTTGTGTACGTACGTGCTTTGGCCGTACTTGACTGACTGCTTGTATATATGTTTGGCTTGTATATATGTGTGCTTGTGATCTTGTTTGAAATGCATCGTTATGTGTTAAGTGGAAGTTTATTTGTTACTTACATGCTTTGTTACTGCTTTGGTTTAGTAATTTTGCCTAGACCAAGTGTACCGTATGGAAGGAACACGGAGTGGTCGGGGACGTGGGCGCGGTATTAGGCAACCCACACCAGTTAGAGAAACGGGGGAAGCTTCTACTGAACCGAATCCTGAACCCCAGATAAACCCCAATGTTCAAATAGCTGCTGCTATGCAGCAAATGACCAACCTACTTGCACAAGTAGTGCAACAACAGGGCCAAAACCCAAACCCCAACCCCGGAAACCCTGGACATCATAATGAGAGTGAAGATAGAGCACTAGAACGTTTCCAAAAGTTCTCTCCGCCAAAGTTTATTGGGGGACCCGACCCTGACGTCGCCGAGAAGTGGCTTGAGAAAATGGTTGATATATTCGCGGCCCTACACTACCCGGACGAACGGCAGGTGACTTTTGCCGTTTTCCAACTCGAGGGAGCTGCCCGTTCCTGGTGGAACGTAATTAGACAGAAATGGGAGCGAGAGCAGACACCAAGGACGTGGGTGAACTTCATTCGGGAATTTAATGCCAAGTTTTTCCCTCCTCTAGTCCAGGAGAGGAAGGAGGACGAGTTTATCCGGCTCCGGCAAGGGGCTCAGACTGTGGCGGAGTACGAGAGCCAGTTTACCCGCCTGTCCAAATTCGCGCCTGAATTAATCATGACTGAGCAACGACGCGTGAGGCGCTTTATTCAGGGCTTGAACGTTGAGATCCAGAAGGACCTTGCGGCGGCTCAAATTACCACGTTTAGCGAGGCTATGGAAAAAGCCCAACGAGTGGAAAGTGCACGGCTACAGGTCCGAAACTTTCAGGCCAAGAAGCGTGGCTTTCCTGGGAGTACGTCTGGACAGGGTGAGAAGAGCACTCCCTCTAAGTTTGGACGGGGCATGGGTGGTGGTCGACAGTCCGGATCAGGCAGAGGGACTCCGTTCAGGGGTGGTCAAGCTGGGCGAGGACCGAGGGGAAACGTTCAGAGTAGCTCGGCTTCTGCACCTCGCGGTCCCTGTGGGCACTGTGGAAAGACAAACCACACCGAGGACAATTGCTGGAGGAAACTGGGGAAATGCCTGCGGTGTGGAAGTGCGGACCATCAACTGGCTACATGTCCGGTCCTGAAACAAGACGGAAAGGGGAGCCAACTACCGTCGAGGACCAATACTGGACCGGCCAAGGGAGACGGATCCAAACCAAAAGTTCCGGCTAGGGTATATTCCTTAGAGCCCCACCAGATCCCAGAGTCTTCCGAGGTGGTGGAAGGTACGATCCCTATATTCCACCGCTTTGCCAAAGTTTTAATTGATCCGGGTGCCACTCATTCGTTTGTTAACCCTAATTTCATGTGTGGCATCGATATAAAACCTGCTAGCTTACCATATGACTTAGAGGTTAGTACACCTACGGGGAACCAACGTTTGGTGACTAGTATGGTTTATAGGGATTGCGACGTATGGATAGGTGAAAGGAGGTTTTTAGGGGACTTGATTAGTTTATCCATTAAGGGGTACGACGTGATTTTGGGTATGGACTGGTTAGCTAAATATAACGCCCAACTGGACTGTAAAACGAAAATAGTTGAATTTCGCATTCCTGGCGAGGCAACCTTAAGGTTAGATATAAGGGGTAGGTTAGCCTCATCTGCTCTCATTTCGGGCATTCGAGCTAGGAAATTGATAAGTAGAGGGGCGCAAGGATTTTTGGCCTTCTTAATTAATACCCCTACGGATAAGTTAAAAGTGGAAGACGTGGCCGTAGTGAGGGAATTTCCGGATGTGTTTCCTGATGAGTTAGTGGCCTTACCTCCGGAAAGGGAGATAGAATTCCGAATAGATCTTTTACCTGGAACCGCACCTATCTCCAAAACCCCTTACCGAATGGCACCCGCAGAACTAAAGGAGCTTAAGTTGCAATTGCAAGACCTTTTGGAGCGGGGATTCATCCACGAGAGTGAGTCTCCTTGGGGAGCTCCGGTCTTATTTGTGAAGAAAAAGGACGGAACGTTGAGGATGTGTATTGATTATAGGGGGTTGAACAACGTTACGATCAAGAACAAGTATCCACTGCCCCACATCGATGAGTTGTTTGACCAGCTGCAAGGAGCAGTGGTCTTCTCGAAGTTGGATCTCCGACAGGGATACTATCAGTTATTGATAAAGAAGGAGGACATCCCGAAAACTGCTTTCAACTCGAGATACGGGCATTACGAGTTCGCCGTTATGCCCTTTGGATTGACTAATGCTCCCGCCGCCTTCATGGACCTAATGCATAGGGTTTTCAAACCCTACCTGGACCGATTTGTCGTGGTGTTTATTGACGACATTTTGGTCTACTCTAAGTCACGCGAGGAGCACGAGGAGCATTTGAGAGTGGTGTTGCAGACATTGAAGGAACATCAGCTATACGCCAAGTTTAGCAAATGCGAGTTCTGGTTGGAGAAAGTGGCATTTCTAGGGCACGTGATCTCCCACGAAGGTATTGCAGTGGACCCGGCGAAGGTGGAGGCCGTGACAAATTGGAAGAGGCCAGAAACCCCCACGGAAATTCGTAGCTTCCTAGGGCTAGCGGGGTACTACCGAAGGTTCATTAAGGATTTTTCCAAACTGGCAGGACCTTTAACTGACTTGACAAAGAAACATGGCCAGTTTATTTGGAACGGCCGATGCGAAACGAATTTTCAGGAATTAAAGAAAAGATTGACCATGGCTCCGGTACTGGTCTTGCCAAATGGAGTGGACGGGTTTGCGGTATATGCGGACGCGTCGCGAGAGGGATTGGGATGTGTTTTGATGCAGAACCGGAATGTGATTGCTTTTGCCTCTAGGAAGTTGAAGCTTCACGAGCAGAACTATCCGACTCATGACCTAGAATTAGCCGCTGTTGTGTTTGCTTTGAAAAAGTGGAGGCACTACCTATATGGGGTGACCTTCGAAGTGTTTTCGGATCACAAGAGTCTTAGATATCTTTTCTCCCAGAAGGAACTAAACATGAGACAACGGCGATGGATGGAATTTCTGGAGGACTACGATTGTACAATCAACTACCACCCGGGAAAGGCAAATGTGGTAGCAGATGCCTTGAGTCGTAAAGTGCAAGTGGCAGGGCTAATGATCAAGGAATGGGATTTGCTAGAATCCGTGTGCGAGTGGAAACCCTGTCTTGGGAGCCATAAGGTGATATTTGGCAATATTAGGGTTACATCCACTCTACTGGAACGTATAAAAGAGGCGCAAGGCAAGGATTTGATGGTGCGGAAGTGGAGAGAGAAATTGGAAAAGGGAGAAACAACGGACTTCAATTTGAGTCCTGAGGGTCTTTTGAGATATCGGAACCGAATCGTAGTACCGAAGGAAGAGGTGTTGAAAGAGGAAATTCTGGAGGAAGCTCATAGGTCTAAGTATACAATCCATCCGGGTAGCAGCAAGATGTATCAAGACCTGAAGGGAACTTACTGGTGGGATAATATGAAAAGGGAAATCGCGCAGTACGTGCAGAAATGTCTTATTTGCCAGCAAGTGAAGGCAGAGCATCAAAAACCATCGGGTCTGTTACAACCCTTGGAGATACCCGAGTGGAAATGGGAAAACATCACAATGGACTTCGTATCCGGTTTACCGAGGACGCAAAGAGGACACGATGCCGTTTGGGTGATCGTGGATCGATTAACCAAGTCGGCCCATTTCTTGCCGGTGAACATGAAATATTCAATGGATCAATTGGCCCGACTGTACATGGACGAAGTAGTAAGACTACACGGTGTTCCTGTGAGCATCGTTTCCGATCGGGATCCACGGTTTGTGTCGCGATTTTGGCAGAAGTTCCAAGAAACCCTGGGGACGAAACTTAATTTGAGCACAACCTATCACCCTCAGACGGATGGCCAGTCGGAACGGACGATTCAGACGCTAGAAGACATGCTACGAACTTGCATTCTGGACTTTGGAGGCAGTTGGGGTCAGCACATGACCTTGGTGGAGTTCGCGTACAACAATAGTTTCCATTCGTCAATTCAAATGGCTCCGTACGAAACTCTCTACGGACGCAAGTGCCGCTCACCGATTTACTGGGATGAGGTTGGCGAAAAGAAGGCACTGGACCCGACAACTATTCCATGGATGGAAGAGGCTCACGAGAAGGTCAAGTTGATAAGGCAACGACTTCAAACCGCCCAGAGTCGCCAAAAGAGCTACGCGGATAACCGAAGGAAGGATTTGGAATTTGAAGTTGGAGATCAAGTATTTCTTAAGATCACACCCTTACGAAGTCTTACTGCGGGGAAAGGAAAGAAACTCCAACCACGGTACGTTGGACCCTACAAGATCCTTCAGAGGGTTGGAGCGGTCGCGTATCGATTGGAGCTACCGTCCAGTCTTTCTCGAATCCACAATGTATTTCACGTCTCGATGCTAAAGAAGTACCATCCTGACCCATCTCATGTTTTACAACCGGAAGATATCGAAGTAGATGAATCACTGGCCTATGAGGAGAAACCGGTTCAAGTACTCGATCGAAAAGTCAAAGAACTCAGAAACAAGAAGATTCCGTTAGTGAAAGTGCTTTGGAGAAACCACGGAGTGGAGGAAGCTACATGGGAGATGGAAGAGGAAATGCGAAAGAAATACCCAAACCTTTTCGGGAATTAAGGTGAGAAATTTCGAGGACGAAATTCTTTTAAGGGGGGGAGAGTGTGAGAGCCCGTAAAACCCTAATATTTTTCCTAGGGTTTATTCCTCCTTAATTGCTTGTTTTTGCATTTTCTGGCTTAGAAATATTTTCTGAGAGGATTTTATGAGCAGTTATAGTTTTAAGATGATTTTTCTAGCATTGGAGAAATTTTAGAAAATTAAGAGTAAATGGTGGACGTGGGACCCACTAGTGCGATAAGTTCGGAAAAATTCGGCCAATAAGGTTAAGTTTCGGATACTGTTAAAAATTTATCGGGTGTTAAGAGATAAGTGGTGTGTGTGATGTGATTGATGTGAGAGAGAAAAGAAAGATAGGAATGCATTTATGGAGGTGACACATGTCACTTTCTTATTGGTTACCTTTTAAGAGATACTATTCACAAATTTGACTTTCTTGACCAAAGGTTAAATATCTCAAAAAATTACAAAAAACTCACTCTTCTCTCTTCCCTCTTGGCCGGCCATCCCAAGCTCCACAAGGAAGAAAGCTCTTCAAATTTTAAGCTTCCACTTGGTGCAAATCAACCAAAATCAATTGTTTCCATCCATTTCACTCCATAGGAACTTTGCTTCTAGTGTTAATAAGTGTATTGGTGAGGTTTGTTTGAAGATCAAAGGTGTCCAATATCCCTCTCTCTCTTGTTTCTTGGTAAGTGAAGCTTGAAACACCCTACTACCTCTAATGATGCTTAATTAGTGCTTAATGGAGGCATGAGAGTTGAAATATATGATTTGTTTCTTGATTTGGTTTGTTTTGGTGAAGTTTTTATTTTATTGGGAATTTTTCTGGTTTAATATGATCTTGATGTTGGGGGCTTGTATGATGAATTGTAATGGTTGGAAATGGCTCTAGTGGATGTGAAATGTGGTTAAATGCAATCAATTTTGGATTTGGTGTGAAATTGGAAAAGTTAGGGTTCTTGAACCCCAAATCTGTCCGGTTTTAGATCACTGGGTTAGAGGCCGAATTAGACTTTGCTCAAAACATGAAAGTTGTTGGTATTGATGTGATGTAGATGTCTGTAAAATTTCAGGTCATTTGGATTAATGTGGAATGAGATATGACGAAATTACTGTAGCTGTTCTGATTTGGACAGAATGCGAAAACTGCGATAGTAATTGGCCATTTTGACTGGAATTGGTATGGATTTTGGATTTGGTGTCTTCTGATGAATTGTAGCTGAGGGTCTTAGCTAACATATGCCTTTGGAATTTCGGAATTTTGACTTGTATGGACTGAGATATACCGATTACAGTTTTCTGTGTTTTGCAAACCTGTTTTGGTAATTCTGGTATAGTATTTGGCATTTTCGACCTAGTTAAGCTAGGAACTGGATTGAGTGGTCTTCTACATTATTGTAGCCCTGTTCCATAGCTTCGAAACGGTGGGTCTTACACCCCCAACCGATATTTGTAGTGAGAGTTGTACCATTACCGCATAATGAGTGTAAAACAGTTTTCTATTTGGGGCCAAGACTAAGGCCATTTTCTAAATTCTGGTTTGCTATTATGCTCCTTTATGTATATGAAACCCTACTGGGGTTGTGTTTAGCGTTGCTATATGACTCGTTATCGAGTCTCATTGTATGTGTTATATGTTCTAGGGCTTGAAGGTAGTGCACGACGGCTTGGTGATCGTGGTACATGAAATACCACTTACTTGCTTGGTGAGTATACCACTCACTAAATTGTTACTATGTGGCTTTGTTAAATGTTTATGTGATGCCTTGAAGGCTTACTTGCATATTGGAATTGATTAAGGTGAGGGTGTACTTGACCGCCCTCACCTCTTTTGATATTGTCACTGAATGGCTACCGTTTTATTGCATTACTGAACTTGATATATTGGTTGATGAATTCCATTTCATGGAAACTGAATTGATGTCGTTTGGATGATGTCCAACGGCCTTATTGCATTACGGAGCTCAACCCCGTTTGGTAGTCAATTGGATCGAGCCGGCAAGGGCTTGGTCGTTAAGATTGAATTGCCACGGGGACTGTACTGGGGAACCTTGTGGTAATGAGACCCTTGGTTCCGGTAAACTCGAGTATTACCAAAATATTACTGAATGGAGTGCGGGCCCGGTTGGGGTATGATAGGTGGAAGGAATGGAAGTAAAGTGTGGTCTACGGTTTGGTACTTTTAACATTGACGGAGGGTCAATGGGGTTGGATCAAGATTACAAGCGTGGAATTGGGCTCTTGAGAGCCAACCGTATCCTTTTACCGTTTTGCTTTATCGCTTATTTGCGTACTTCAAATGAAAGTTCATGCTTATGTGACTTTGATCGCTTATTGGGTGGTATACCACTGGGCTTTAGCTCATTCCGTGTTATTTGTTTTCCTTACAGGCAAATGAGCACTTTTGGAAAGGTCATGATAGTTGAATGCAAGTTGAGCTCTTGTACATGTATTTTGATTAGCTCCTTGAGGGTGTTAACCCTAAGTGTATGGTTTCCCTTAATGGATGGCTTGTATTGGCCTAAATGCACTTGTATGATCTTATGAGATAACTTGTACGCCATTTGGCTTGTAAATGCTGATTTCCAATGTATATATATGTTTGGATGATGTTTGGTTGGATTTCGGAGTGCCACGACTTTCGTTTTTTTTATTTTGTGATTTTGGCTTATTTGCGGGCATTGCAATGTTCGGAACGTTATAGATTGACGTAAACTGTACCGTTAGTCCTGGCGAGAGCTGGGCAGGCAGTCCGCTAACCCCTCTGGTTCGCCTTAGGGGAAGGTGGGGCTGTCACAGGTGGTATCAGAGCCTAGGTTTGAATTAGCCTGGGTGTTATAGGAATGCTTGATCTGAGGGTTTATTGTTTATGGTTTTTAAGCTTATTGATTCTTATTTTTACACTTTTGGTGTAGGATGGACAGTTCCAGTGGACCTAGTGATGGCCCTGCGGCCAAGCGACCCCGTGTAGCACTTCCGATGATTAAGTACCAGATCCGGCCAAAGGGGGCCGTTATTCGTTGGAGCCCGTTTAACCGTCTTCGGCGGTGCGCGTGTAAGGAGAAGTATGCTTACCCGAATGCCCTTGTTTTGGCAGTTGTGAAGGAAAGAAAGGAGCTGGCAAAAGCTAATGCCAAGCTTGAGGTTGAGGTGAATCAATTAAAGGCGGCCAATGAGGGGCAAGCCAAAAGGATTGAGGATCTGAAGTACGATGTACTAGAGGCGGAGGATAGAGTCGATGACCTCTGTGCCCAGCTAAGGGAGGCGCGTGAGAGCGAGTCTAAGAGGGCTCGGAAGGTGAGGACTCGAGCCGCTGCAATCCTAAACCTCTGTGCCGAGGTGGTGGAAGGAGTGAGCGACAAGGACTCCTGTGCGGGGTCTGAGGCTAGGGTTGGATCCACTCCGTCGAGTGGGTCTCATAGCTCATCTTCGGGCTAGGTTATGACTTCTAGAGTTGTTATAGATAGTTTTGGTCTTGTGTATAGGGCGGATAGGGATAGAGCCTTAGCTAACCGTTTTGGATGTAGAGTTAGCTACGTGTAAATTTCTTTTGATAGGCCTATCCTCAGGTGGATCTTTTGTGTACGTACGTGCTTTGGCCGTACTTGACTGACTGCTTGTATATATGTTTGGCTTGTATATATGTGTGCTTGTGATCTTGTTTGAAATGCATCGTTATGTGTTAAGTGGAAGTTTATTTGTTACTTACATGCTTTGTTACTGCTTTGGTTTAGTAATTTTGCCTAGACCAAGTGTACCGTATGGAAGGAACACGGAGTGGTCGGGGACGTGGGCGCGGTATTAGGCAACCCACACCAGTTAGAGAAACGGGGGAAGCTTCTACTGAACCGAATCCTGAACCCCAGATAAACCCCAATGTTCAAATAGCTGCTGCTATGCAGCAAATGACCAACCTACTTGCACAAGTAGTGCAACAACAGGGCCAAAACCCAAACCCCAACCCCGGAAACCCTGGACATCATAATGAGAGTGAAGATAGAGCACTAGAACGTTTCCAAAAGTTCTCTCCGCCAAAGTTTATTGGGGGACCCGACCCTGACGTCGCCGAGAAGTGGCTTGAGAAAATGGTTGATATATTCGCGGCCCTACACTACCCGGACGAACGGCAGGTGACTTTTGCCGTTTTCCAACTCGAGGGAGCTGCCCGTTCCTGGTGGAACGTAATTAGACAGAAATGGGAGCGAGAGCAGACACCAAGGACGTGGGTGAACTTCATTCGGGAATTTAATGCCAAGTTTTTCCCTCCTCTAGTCCAGGAGAGGAAGGAGGACGAGTTTATCCGGCTCCGGCAAGGGGCTCAGACTGTGGCGGAGTACGAGAGCCAGTTTACCCGCCTGTCCAAATTCGCGCCTGAATTAATCATGACTGAGCAACGACGCGTGAGGCGCTTTATTCAGGGCTTGAACGTTGAGATCCAGAAGGACCTTGCGGCGGCTCAAATTACCACGTTTAGCGAGGCTATGGAAAAAGCCCAACGAGTGGAAAGTGCACGGCTACAGGTCCGAAACTTTCAGGCCAAGAAGCGTGGCTTTCCTGGGAGTACGTCTGGACAGGGTGAGAAGAGCACTCCCTCTAAGTTTGGACGGGGCATGGGTGGTGGTCGACAGTCCGGATCAGGCAGAGGGACTCCGTTCAGGGGTGGTCAAGCTGGGCGAGGACCGAGGGGAAACGTTCAGAGTAGCTCGGCTTCTGCACCTCGCGGTCCCTGTGGGCACTGTGGAAAGACAAACCACACCGAGGACAATTGCTGGAGGAAACTGGGGAAATGCCTGCGGTGTGGAAGTGCGGACCATCAACTGGCTACATGTCCGGTCCTGAAACAAGACGGAAAGGGGAGCCAACTACCGTCGAGGACCAATACTGGACCGGCCAAGGGAGACGGATCCAAACCAAAAGTTCCGGCTAGGGTATATTCCTTAGAGCCCCACCAGATCCCAGAGTCTTCCGAGGTGGTGGAAGGTACGATCCCTATATTCCACCGCTTTGCCAAAGTTTTAATTGATCCGGGTGCCACTCATTCGTTTGTTAACCCTAATTTCATGTGTGGCATCGATATAAAACCTGCTAGCTTACCATATGACTTAGAGGTTAGTACACCTACGGGGAACCAACGTTTGGTGACTAGTATGGTTTATAGGGATTGCGACGTATGGATAGGTGAAAGGAGGTTTTTAGGGGACTTGATTAGTTTATCCATTAAGGGGTACGACGTGATTTTGGGTATGGACTGGTTAGCTAAATATAACGCCCAACTGGACTGTAAAACGAAAATAGTTGAATTTCGCATTCCTGGCGAGGCAACCTTAAGGTTAGATATAAGGGGTAGGTTAGCCTCATCTGCTCTCATTTCGGGCATTCGAGCTAGGAAATTGATAAGTAGAGGGGCGCAAGGATTTTTGGCCTTCTTAATTAATACCCCTACGGATAAGTTAAAAGTGGAAGACGTGGCCGTAGTGAGGGAATTTCCGGATGTGTTTCCTGATGAGTTAGTGGCCTTACCTCCGGAAAGGGAGATAGAATTCCGAATAGATCTTTTACCTGGAACCGCACCTATCTCCAAAACCCCTTACCGAATGGCACCCGCAGAACTAAAGGAGCTTAAGTTGCAATTGCAAGACCTTTTGGAGCGGGGATTCATCCACGAGAGTGAGTCTCCTTGGGGAGCTCCGGTCTTATTTGTGAAGAAAAAGGACGGAACGTTGAGGATGTGTATTGATTATAGGGGGTTGAACAACGTTACGATCAAGAACAAGTATCCACTGCCCCACATCGATGAGTTGTTTGACCAGCTGCAAGGAGCAGTGGTCTTCTCGAAGTTGGATCTCCGACAGGGATACTATCAGTTATTGATAAAGAAGGAGGACATCCCGAAAACTGCTTTCAACTCGAGATACGGGCATTACGAGTTCGCCGTTATGCCCTTTGGATTGACTAATGCTCCCGCCGCCTTCATGGACCTAATGCATAGGGTTTTCAAACCCTACCTGGACCGATTTGTCGTGGTGTTTATTGACGACATTTTGGTCTACTCTAAGTCACGCGAGGAGCACGAGGAGCATTTGAGAGTGGTGTTGCAGACATTGAAGGAACATCAGCTATACGCCAAGTTTAGCAAATGCGAGTTCTGGTTGGAGAAAGTGGCATTTCTAGGGCACGTGATCTCCCACGAAGGTATTGCAGTGGACCCGGCGAAGGTGGAGGCCGTGACAAATTGGAAGAGGCCAGAAACCCCCACGGAAATTCGTAGCTTCCTAGGGCTAGCGGGGTACTACCGAAGGTTCATTAAGGATTTTTCCAAACTGGCAGGACCTTTAACTGACTTGACAAAGAAACATGGCCAGTTTATTTGGAACGGCCGATGCGAAACGAATTTTCAGGAATTAAAGAAAAGATTGACCATGGCTCCGGTACTGGTCTTGCCAAATGGAGTGGACGGGTTTGCGGTATATGCGGACGCGTCGCGAGAGGGATTGGGATGTGTTTTGATGCAGAACCGGAATGTGATTGCTTTTGCCTCTAGGAAGTTGAAGCTTCACGAGCAGAACTATCCGACTCATGACCTAGAATTAGCCGCTGTTGTGTTTGCTTTGAAAAAGTGGAGGCACTACCTATATGGGGTGACCTTCGAAGTGTTTTCGGATCACAAGAGTCTTAGATATCTTTTCTCCCAGAAGGAACTAAACATGAGACAACGGCGATGGATGGAATTTCTGGAGGACTACGATTGTACAATCAACTACCACCCGGGAAAGGCAAATGTGGTAGCAGATGCCTTGAGTCGTAAAGTGCAAGTGGCAGGGCTAATGATCAAGGAATGGGATTTGCTAGAATCCGTGTGCGAGTGGAAACCCTGTCTTGGGAGCCATAAGGTGATATTTGGCAATATTAGGGTTACATCCACTCTACTGGAACGTATAAAAGAGGCGCAAGGCAAGGATTTGATGGTGCGGAAGTGGAGAGAGAAATTGGAAAAGGGAGAAACAACGGACTTCAATTTGAGTCCTGAGGGTCTTTTGAGATATCGGAACCGAATCGTAGTACCGAAGGAAGAGGTGTTGAAAGAGGAAATTCTGGAGGAAGCTCATAGGTCTAAGTATACAATCCATCCGGGTAGCAGCAAGATGTATCAAGACCTGAAGGGAACTTACTGGTGGGATAATATGAAAAGGGAAATCGCGCAGTACGTGCAGAAATGTCTTATTTGCCAGCAAGTGAAGGCAGAGCATCAAAAACCATCGGGTCTGTTACAACCCTTGGAGATACCCGAGTGGAAATGGGAAAACATCACAATGGACTTCGTATCCGGTTTACCGAGGACGCAAAGAGGACACGATGCCGTTTGGGTGATCGTGGATCGATTAACCAAGTCGGCCCATTTCTTGCCGGTGAACATGAAATATTCAATGGATCAATTGGCCCGACTGTACATGGACGAAGTAGTAAGACTACACGGTGTTCCTGTGAGCATCGTTTCCGATCGGGATCCACGGTTTGTGTCGCGATTTTGGCAGAAGTTCCAAGAAACCCTGGGGACGAAACTTAATTTGAGCACAACCTATCACCCTCAGACGGATGGCCAGTCGGAACGGACGATTCAGACGCTAGAAGACATGCTACGAACTTGCATTCTGGACTTTGGAGGCAGTTGGGGTCAGCACATGACCTTGGTGGAGTTCGCGTACAACAATAGTTTCCATTCGTCAATTCAAATGGCTCCGTACGAAACTCTCTACGGACGCAAGTGCCGCTCACCGATTTACTGGGATGAGGTTGGCGAAAAGAAGGCACTGGACCCGACAACTATTCCATGGATGGAAGAGGCTCACGAGAAGGTCAAGTTGATAAGGCAACGACTTCAAACCGCCCAGAGTCGCCAAAAGAGCTACGCGGATAACCGAAGGAAGGATTTGGAATTTGAAGTTGGAGATTCTGTGTTTTGCAAACCTGTTTTGGTAATTCTGGTATAGTATTTGGCATTTTCGAACTAGTTAAGCTAGGAACTGGATTGAGTGACCTTCTACATTGTTGTAGCCCTGTTTCATAGCTTCGAAACGGTGGGTCTTACACCCCCATCCGATAACCGTAGAGAATTTTACACCATTACCGCATAATAAGGGTAAAACAGTTTTCTATTTGGGGCCAAGACTAAGGCCATTTTCTAATTTCTGGTTTGCTATTATGCTCATTTATGCATATGAAACCCTATTGGGGTTGTGTTTAGCATTGCTATAAGACTCGTTATCGAGTCTCATTGCATTTGTTGCGTGATTCTAGGGCGTGACGGTAGCTCACGACGTCTTGGTGACCACGGTGTATGAAACACCACTTTCTCACTTGGTGAGTATACTACTCACTAAATGGTTACTATGTGGCTTTGCTAAATGTTGATGTGATGTCTTGAAGGCTTACTTCCATATTGGAATTGATTAAGGTGAGGGTGTACTTGACCGCCCTCACCTCTTTTGATATTGTCACTGAATGGCTACCGTTTTATTGCATTACTGAACTTGATATATTGGTTGGTGAATTCCATTCATGGAAACTGAATTGATGTCGTTTGGACGATGTCCAACGGCCTTACTGCATTACTGAGCTCAACCCCGTTTGGTAGTCAATTGGATCGAGCCGGCGAGGGCTTGGTCGTGAAGATTGAATTGCCACGGGGACTGTACTGGGGAACCTTGTGGTAATGAGACCCTTGGTTCCGGTAAACTCGAGTATTACCAAAAACTACTGAAATGAAGTGCGGGCCCGGTTGGGGTATGTTAGGTGGAAGGATTGGAAGTAAAGGGTGGTCTACGGTTTGGTACTTTTAACATTGACGGAGAGTCAATGAGGTTGGATCAAGATTGCAAGCGTGGAAATGGGCACTTGAGAGCCGACCGTATCCTTTTACCGTTTTGCTTCATTGCTTATTTGTGCACTTTAAATGAAAGTTCATTCTTATATGACCTTGATTGCTTATTGGGTGGTATACCACTGGGCTTTAGCTCATTCCGTGTTATTTGTTTTCCTTACAGGGTGATAATTACTTTTGAGAATGGATTGGATAGTCAATTGCCGAATTGAGCATGTAAATGTCTTTTGTATTGCTCTTGAAGTGAAACCCTAATGTATAACGGGTTCATTTCCTTTTGATAGGCAAATCGAATGTGCACTTCTTTAGTGAATGGTTTTGGCTTGCCGTTGTGGCTTGTAAATGGCTAATGTTATGTTGTATATGTATTTCGATGCTTGGTTGGGTTTCGGACGGGTCGGTTACTATTCATGGCCGACTCTGGAGTTCGTTTCTTTTATTTTGGGATATTTTGCCCTTTTACCTTGTTGCGCGCGTTATAAGTTTCTAACGTGATAGATCGCTTTATACTGCACCGTTAGTCCTGGCGAGAGCTGGGTAGGCAGTCCGCTAACCTCTTTGGTTCGCCTTAGGGGAGGGTGGGCTGTCACAAGAAGCCAGGTTAAATAGCAAATGAGGGGAGTGGTATACTCACCGGTTCACCTAAAGATACTTCCAAAAGTTTTCACGCCAGTGTGGCTTTAGTCGCCAAGAAACCCTAAAATAATCGAAGTAAAACAATTGAAGGTTCCATATCCAAAATCGAGTAAACGAAATGTACAAGTGAGGCCCGACTACTGGTCGTATGTCTCGCCAAATACTTACTAATGCAAGAGTGCAAAACATGATTTTTGGGAATGAAAAGGTAACAAAAGGACCTAGGGCTTGAGCGACCCAAAAGCGCTTCAATTCTACCAAAAGGCAATTCAAACTTAAAGGAACCAAACGGCCTAGAAAATTGGACAGCACCTCCCCTAAATTTGCTTACTTTTCCAGCCATCAAGGCTTCCTTTTTTGTTTTCCTCAATCACTCCCAAAGTCACACACAAAATAATTTCATTCAATAGGCTCCAAGTAGTACAAGTACAATTCAAGCTAGGGAAAAGTCCGGAAATGAAGTTAAACTTTAAATCCTAAAAACAGTTTTTGACATCATTTTGCAGTTTTGGCACCATTGGCACTACGATTATTGGATGGAGGTGCAAGATACACCGTTTCGAAGCTAACAGATAGGGCTACAATGTTACAGAAGATCACTCAGACCAGTTCATAGTGAAACTAGGTAAAAAATTCAGTATACTAAACCAGAACCGCAAAAACAGGTGAACAAACTGCATTCTGGTTAACGAACTGTAATTCAGTCTACCTAACTCCAAATCAAGTGATTCTAAAGCCATCCGAAAGCTAAGACATCAGGCTACATTTCATCAGAAGACCTCAACAACCAAATCAGTCATATTCCCCATCAAATTAGCCAATTATAGAAGCAATTCTCAAGTTCGGGTAGAAACAGGACAGCAAGGGTATTTTGGTCCTTTCACAAGCTACGCTACTCCGATTGGCCTGAAAAAAATTTACAGGCATCTCTAAAATGTCATTCCCTACAACTTTCATGTTTTAACCCAAGGCTAATTCGGCCTCTAACTATGATGAACAGTGCTAGGTAAAAATAAGAGGAATGAAACCCTAACTTTCAAATTTGCTTTCCAAAACAGAAATTTTCTGCAATTGGCAACCATTCACACACCAAGGCTTCATTCTAGATCATTTCCAATCATCATACATGGCCACACCACATGAATCATATAAAACAGAAAAATTATGCATAAAATCAAAAAATCCATCAAACACCACCAAAAGTCATGAAATACTCCACAAAATTTCATCTTCAACTACCACACCTACTAATTTCACCTCATAACCAACAAGGAAACAATTTCTTAACCACTTACCTTACAAACACTAGATACAAGGTAGATGAGAGTCTTTCCCTCCAAACAAAAACCACCAAGCACTTCAATCACTCCTAGCAAGTAAGTTTTATGGAGGAATTTGAGAAATAAACGGTTGGATTTCGAGATTTGGGCAAGAAAAGGAAGCAAAAGTTGAAGAGTTTTTTCTTGTTTCTCTCCAAGAGTGGGCGGCCAAAAGGATGAAAATGGAAGCTAATTTTTGGTCAAAATTGGTTTAGTAAAGGTAAAGAAAGACTAGTCAAATGCCAAGCTCCAATCACAATGCAACATGTGTCCATCTCAAGCTTATCTCATTTCTTTTGTCTTGCAAGAATTAATGAACTAGCCAAACCCCTAATTATCTCATAACACCATGTAATATAATCCATGTATACAAAGCTGCTCCAAATGAACAACATTTACCGCACTTAACGCACTAGTGGGTCCCACGTCCGGTATACGCTCTTAATTTCTCAAAAACTAACCAATACTAGAAAAATCATTTAAAAACTAACTTTACTCATAAAAATTATTTTTAAAATTTTCCGAATAAAGAAAATATGGAAAAATGTGCAATTAAAAGAAAATAAAACCCTAGAAATTAAGAAAATTACAGGTCCTCACATTTAATGTATGTGTTAATATCGCTTTCCATGGTAAATGTTTCTTGAATTATTGATGCTCTATGTTTAATGTATTGGATTGATTATTTGATTATGTGTTCGGAACCTCACTGAGATTTTAGCTCATCCCTTTAGTTTTGTTTTCCTTAACAGGGGAAGGCACGCAAGGATGAGAGCTTGGTATAGACTAGCTTGGTCTAGCTCTTTGTTTTGTAATGGTTCTCGCCCTAGTGCTTGGCACGGGCTGGTTGTATGGTGAAGTGAGAACCTTTGTACATTTGATGGTTGTACTTCCTTTTGAGATAGCAATGTATATATAAGTTTCACTTAAGTTTTGGATTGTTGTATGTTATTCCTTTGGTTGTATTCCGGATTTGATTAAGGAACGACTGAATCCCGACGAGAGCTAGGCAGGCGGTCCGCCGAACCCTTTGGTTCGCCTTAGAGGGAGGTGGGGCTGTCACATGCTATATTGGCAAATTAGAATATAATGTGCAAGTGAATTGGAATCGTGAAGTCCGTTTTGGTCCTTTGAATTCGAGTACTTTTAACCAAGTTTTGTTGAAATATTTTGTTCTAGTATCAAGCTATAGAAATTGAATATAGCACGATAATGCTAAAATTTGAGTGTCGGGATTTTTTTTCCTTTTAAAACCTTGCCAACTAGTTAATTCTTTCCTTTGCTTAAACTAGCCTTATTACTTTTAGGAAATAATTGCACTAACTTCCAAACTTTAGATTTTTCGTAAAATTGTTCTTGGCTAGTTGTTTTAGAGGGAAATTGTCAAAAACATGAGATTTTAATAATTTTAAATGAAAGACGTAGAAAACTTGTTCGGCAAGAAACCTTATTTGAAGTAAGTGGGTTCTAGTTTGCACCTCTAGAAAGAAAATACCTTTAAAGAAACCATACGAAATACTTTATCACTTTTACTAGTTTTAATTCTAAGAGAATTGTAGATTTATTTTGAGAAGATAAATTAGTTATATACCGGATAATATTTCATATATAAACCAAGAACTTGTATAGTAAAACTTATAGTTTTAAAACTTGGCCTTTTAGGGTTTAGCGAAGACGTGGACTTCGATTCCCAGCTTGACTTTTGAGCTTCACTTTTGGTGATTGTCCTTGCTTGTTCTATGTTTATCTTGTTAAAGCGCTTTCTTGACTTGTTATGTGATAATCAGATAGTGGTTTTTCTGATCTATCGAAATGGCCAGTGTGTACTTTATCGCGCTAGCCTTTCGAGTGGTGACTTGCTTGAAATGTTTTCTCGAATATCTTGCTCGCACTAGTTAAGTACTTGATGTGAACCCGAATTTCCAAGCTCCCGCTCTTGAAGAAACGAATTGCACAGGCAGCGGAAGGATCTATCTTGATCAGGCTATGGATAAATTTGGTGGATTCTAAACCAATCAAGGACAGCTCGAGATTGATTAGAAGGATAGAAGGCGCCACAATTCAACATGGTCTTGAATTGATAAGCCAGTTTGAATCCTCGAGACCAACTCTAAGGTATTCAAAGTTGCTTCAAAGAAGCCAAGAGAAAACTCTCAATTTTTAATTCATCAAAATGTCCCCCCTATTAATGACAATTGATGCCTATTTATAGGCTTACAAGACTCAGCTCCTAACCTAATTAGAATAAGGAAACTAACAAGGCTTCGCAAACAACTTGGAAACCCACGGCCCTTATCTCTTGAGGCTGCCGAAGACTTAAGCTAAAGACTAGCTAATGGATCTACTAACTAATCACGGATCACATGGATAACAAACTAATGATCAAATTAATCCTATGCTCAACATGAGCTAATCACACAACTTATGAACAAGTCATAAAGTCAGCTACTTAACCAACTATTGACTTGAGCAATTAAAGATGCAAAGTAGTAAACTAATAGACTTGAACTTGGTTCTCTCAAGGAATTTGAACATTGGATTTGTAACATGAATTCCTTGTTTTTGAATCTATTCATTGGCCCCCAATGAATCTTTGTTGGATCTAGAAATAGAGCATGAACACCTCCTAGGATTCCTATCAGTACTGAGTGGGGGAATGTACCACACCTGAGGATGGGAGGGCCTCTTATCCTAACTCAAGTACCAAAAACCTTGCAACTGTTGACTGGAGCGTGGACTCGTCAACTAAACCACAAGGCAGGGGAATGTACCACACCTTAGGGTGGGAGGGCCTCTTATCCTGACTTGGTAACCACTTATTATGACGTCGTTGGGTGAATCCCTCGACTAGGCTATAAAAAGGTATACTCGAGTAATACCAAACTCTCTCGTGAGAAGAATGGGCCCGGTGGGAGTAAGTTGGTCTAAGCATGTTAAGAAAAAAAAAAATCTACTTGGACTTTAGATAGTGAGAGTTGACGGAGGGTCAACTGCGGTTAGTTTTGATCAAGCTTGGGAAGAATGGCTCCTGAGAGCCCTGTATCCTACCCTGTGCTGTTATACGCTTTCCTTCTTGTTGAATTTTAGTTTGGAGTTATTATTTGCTACTTGTTTTATATGATTGCATGTTTGGAGCACCACTGAGCTTTAGCTCACCCCACGTTACTTGTTTTCCTGAACAAGTTCTGGCATTTGAGAGACCTAAAGTCTACCTTTACCTTTTATGAATGTTGTTTTGAATTAGACTATGTATCTTTCGGCTTGGGTTGCCACTTGAAGCTGGAAAAGTGCAAAACCTGAGTTTTGTTTGACTTGTATGAATGTATTTGAATTTTATGACTTCACTTTGTGGTTTGTAATGTATAAATGTAGTTATGTTTTGAACTGATTGGAGGTGTACTTAAGAGTGGATGTTCAGTTGTCCAATGGTAATGTTATCTCTGAAGTTAATGTGTTCTTAGTATTTTGGTCGTTTTAAGGATTAGCTTGTTCGGGTGACGAATTTTGTTTTGGTTTAAGTTATGCGTCGGAAGGGTTTAGCCAATTTCCTTGCATGAGTCTTGGCGAGAGCTAGGCAGGCGGCTCGCCAACCCTCTGGTTCGCCTTAGGGAGAAGTGGGGCCGCACAGTTGGTATTAGAGCCTAGGTTAGAAAAATTATTTGAAAGATATATTAGATGTGTTAGAAATCCTGAACCTTTTTAGAGTTAAGCAGTGAGATAATTAGACACATCTTAAGTAGTACTTGAGCAAGCTAGCTATTTAAGTATTAACTTTTGGATTTTGGTTATTTTGCAGGTATGGAAAACGGAAACGGACATGCTAATGGTAGCGAATTGGCTAATGGACATGTAGAGCCTCTTAGGTCCATCTCCTATAGGCCACGAGGCGGAGGATCTCGTATACGTTATACACCAGCTGATAAGCAACCCCGATGTCAGTGTAGGGCCACATATGCCTACCCTAACGAGTTAGTTCTGTCTTTAGACGACGAGCGTCGCCAGCTGTGGGACGTTAATCACACTTTGACCCAGGACATCGAGGAGTTGAGCATCATGGTTGATACTCAGCTTGACCGCATAGCTGATCTAGGGCAGAGGTTAGCAGCCAAGAGGGCTAGGTCAGAGGCTGCTCGTGAGGAGTTAGAGACACAGAGGTCTCGGTTGACTCGAGTAGCTGACGAGGTACAAGATAGGAGTGCTGGTATCATGGCTGACGCCACTATGATGATAGACGAGGTCATGGGTATCATTCAGGATACTGCTCAGGCGGGTGTTGGGGAGGACCCTGAGGAGGACGTTGCCCCTGGCAGCCCTGCTGAGGGTTAGACTAGGTTTGATTTACTTGTAACTAGGTATTCAGGGTTATATAGGGTGACACTAGTTTATGCCATAGCATTTTGTCTAGCTAGATGGCCTACTTTTGAGGCACTACATCCCTATTTTTGGTTTAAGGGATTGTTTGTATATATTTGTTAAACTTGTGTGCCATACTTTTGGAAAGCACCCTAACTTGCTATTTGTATGAACCTCAGTATGTGAATATATGTTAAGTGTTCTATTTTTCTTTTCCTCAATAATCATGTTGATTTTACCTACAAAAAAAAATAATATCCTCGCTTAATTGCTTTATTTTTTATTAATAGGCATAACTAGGTTATGGATCGACAAGTTAGAGGTAGAGAATGTGGGAGATCAACTAGACAACACCCCGAGGTTGGTGGTGATAGGGAACCTGAGGTCAATCAAGACCATGGTCAAGAGGGCGTGGCCGGAGACCCAGTGGCCACCGCGATCAATAGAATAACTGATGTCTTAGAGCAAATGACTGAGCACCAAGCCCTTGGACTAGTGCATTACCAAGGAGGCCCAATCGATACTGAGGATCGGGCATTAGAGAGATTCTTGAAGTTTGGACCTCCCAAGTTTTATGGAGGACCATAACCTGAGGTAGCAGAAGGTTGGTGGGAGAGGATCTCTGACATTTTTGCAGCTCTAAATTATGTGGAGGAGAGACAAGTGACTTTCGCAGCGTTCCAGTTTGAGGGAGCTGCTCGTTCCTGGTGGAACCTAGTTAGGGTTAATTGGGACAGGAACCATATTCCTAGGACCTGGGCGAACTTCACAAGGGAGTTCAACGCCAAGTTTCTTCCCCCTCTCATTCAAGAGAAAAGAGAGGATGACTTCATCAAGTGTAGGCAGGGGGCGGTGAGTGTCGCCGAATATGAGATTCAATTCACGAAATTGTCCCGTTTTGCTCCTGAATTGGTAGCCACGGAGCAAAGGCGTATAAGGAGGTTTGTGCAGGGATAAACGTGGAGATCCAGGAGGGATTAGCTGTTGTTCGGATAGACACATTTGCTGATGCTGTAGAGAGAGCTCAAAGGGTTGAAGTTGCCAGAGCTCAAGTAAAATCTTTCCAGGCCAAGAAAAGATTTGCCCCTAGTAGCAGTCGGGAGCCGACTTATGCAAATGCTCCACCGGCCAAAGTGGGTCGAGGAACGGGCGGAGTAAATAGTCCTGGAGCACCACGAGGCACTCTAGCGAGAGGAGCTGGGGCAAGAGGTGCCGGGGGGAGAGATATCGGAGCTAGAGGAGGACCTAGTGGAAGGGGTCAACCTAGGAACGCTTCGCAAGGAGGTCATGTGACAAACCCTCAGGTAACTTGTGGGTATTGCAGGAAAGCTGGCCATACCGAGGACGGATGCTGGAGGAAAGAAGGAAAGTGCTTGAGGTGCGGAAGCAGCGAGCACCAGATTGCCGGTTGTCCGAAAACACAAGAAGATGGTACTCCGAGTGCTAGACAAGCCACTTCTGGAGGAAGTAGGCTGAAAGTTCCTGCCAGGGTGTACGCCATAGACAATCAACCCGTACCTGATTCCTCGGAAGTCGTGGAAGGTACTCTTCTAATCTTTCACCGATTAGTTAGAGTACTAATTGATCCTGGCGCAACTCATTCATTTGTGAATCCAATTTTTATGTCCGGAAGTGATGTAAAACCTGTTAAATTACCCTTTGATCTTGAAGTTAGGACACCCATGGGTAATAAAAGCATAATCACTAGCCTGGTCTATAAGAATTGCGAATTCTGGATTGGAGAGCGTAGGATGCTAGTAGATCTAGTCAGTTTGGACATAAAAGGGTATGATGTTATTATAGGAATGGATTTTCTAGCTCTTTACCATGCTAAGCTTTATTGTAGAGCAAAAGTATTAGAATTTTGGATTCCTGGGGAAGCAACCCTGAAATTGGATGTGAAAGGCATGTTAGCATCGTCTGCTTTGATTTCGGAAATTTGGGCAAGAAAAATGTTGTATAAAGGAGCGCAAGGTTTCTTAGCCTTCCTGATTAATGCTCCTAGTGACTAAGTAAAGTTGGAAGATGTGCCAGTGGTAAGGGAATATCCAGATGTTTTTCCTGAAGAATTAAAAACATTACCTCCGAGAGAGAAGTGGAGTTCAAGATTGAACTAGTGCCGAGAACGGCTCCGATTTCTAAGACTCCATACCGAATGGCTCCTGCAGAGCTAAAAGAATTGAAAATTCAATTACAGGATTTATTGGAGAGAGGATTTGTGAGAGAAAGTGATTCACCATGGGGAGCACCTGTTCTATTTGTTAAGAAAAAGGATGAAAGTTTGAGGTTATGTATTGATTATCGAGGATTAAATGAAGGTACAATTAAAAATAAATACCCTCTACCACTGATTGACAGCTTATTCGACCAGCTGCAAGGATCAGTAGTTTTCTCCAAGCTGGATTTGAGGCAAGGGTAATATCAGTTGAAAATTAAGAAGGAAGACATACCTAAGACTGCTTCTAATACAAGATATGGACATTTGAGTTTGCAGTCATGCCATTTGGATTAACCAATGCACCAGCTGCCTTCATGGACTTAATGTAGATATCATTAAAAAGTACTTGGATCAGTTCATAGTAGTTTTTATTGATGATATCCTAGTATATTCTAAGACTTGTGAAGAACATGCTAAACACTTGGAGATAGTTCTACAGATCTTAAGAGAGCATAAATTATATGCTAAATTTAGCAAGTGCGAGTTTTGGCTGGAAGAAATTTGTGAGAACCCGTAAATTTTTCGATTTTCTAAACTTTATTTTATTTAATTGTACGCCTTTTATGCATTTTCTTTATTAGGAAAAATTTTTTAAATAATTTTTATGAGTAAATATAGTTTTTAGATGATTTTTCTAGTATCGGTTGGTTTTTGAGAAATTAAGAGCATATACCGACGTGGGACCACTAGTGAGGAAAGTTCGGAAAAATTTGGCCAGTTAGGTTAGGTTTTGGATACCGGGTTTATTTTACCAGGTGCTAAGAGATAATTAGAGGTTGTTATAAGGATGAGAGTGGAGAGACAAAAGGATAACCATGTATTAATTGAAGTGACAAGTGTCACTTGTTGATTAATTCTTACATTTTGACCATAAGACCATCTTATCACCTTTACCAAATAAATACCAAAATTGGCCAAAAATCCTCTTATTTTTCCCTCTCTTGGCCAAATTTCTTGGAGAGCAAAAGAAAGAAAAGCTATCAAATTTCTTCTACTCAATCTTGCTCAATCTTTCATTCCAACCGGTTAATCTTCAAATTACTCCATAAAACCTCTTAGTTTAGTGGTATTAAGGTTGGTTGTGAAGTGGTTTGGAAGGCTAAGGTACCAAGTTGCTTCTTTTCTTGGGGTTGCAAGGTAAGTGACCAAGGAACCTTTCCTTTAATCTTGTTAATGTTCAATTGATGGCTTATGAGAGTTAAATAGATGGTTTTAGGTGTTGTTTCATGCCTTGTGGTGGAAATTGGTGAATTTTCATATTTATTCATGATTTTTCTGTTTTCATATGATTAATATTGTGTGGCCATGGATGATGGTCTAGTATGGGTTAGAATGAAGCTTTGGTATGATAATTGTAATGATTAGTGGAAAATTTCTGGTTTGAAGCAAAAATTCCAGATTAGGGTTTCCATTTTTTCCCCTTCTGCCCGTTAGTGTTACCCATAGTCAGAGGCCGAATTAGCCTTAGGTTAAAACATGAAAGTTATATAGTTGCCTGCAAAATTTCGGCTCAATCGGAGCAACGCAGCCTATGAAAAGACCGAAATACCCCTGCTGCCATGTTTCTATCCGAACATGCTAATCAGCTTCTGTAATTGGTTGTTGTGACCAGGAATACTACTGATTTGTGTGAGAACCCGTAATTTTTTTTCCATTTTTAGGTTTTATTCGGGTTAATAGCTTGTTTTCTGCATTTTCTTTATTAGGAAAATTTTCTAGATAATTTTTATGCGTAAATATAGTTTTAAATGATTTATCTAGTATCGAATAGTTTTTGAGAAATTAAGAGCGTATACTGGACGTGGGACCCACTAGTGCGAAAAGTTCGGAAAAATTCAGCCAACTAGGTTAAGTTTTGGATGCTGGAATTAATTTATCGGGTGTTAAGAAATAATTAGAGGGTGCTATTTGGATTGGTGTGAGAGCAAACAAAAAGATAGAGATGCATTAATGATGGTGACAAGTGTCATCAAAGGGTTGGTAGAAACTTTTGACTACTATTCCATGTCTTACCATTTGACTTAATAAACTAAAAATTTACCAAAAATTGCTCCATTTCCTAGCTCAAGTGGCCGGCTAGAAACTTTTGACTACTATTCCATGTCTTACCATTTGACTTAATAAACTAAAAATTTACCAAAAATTGCTCCATTTCCGAGCTCAAGTGGCCGGCTCTCTCCAGGAAGGAAAGATAGAAAACCTCTTCAATTTTTTTGATTCCCTCTTGCTCAAATCCAATCACTCAACCATCTACTCTTGTTTTTGTTCCATAGAAAACCTTAAGGGAGTGTTTGTGAGTTGTTTTGTGGAGTTACTTGGAAAGCTAAGAGGACTAGTTGTTCTCTTTCTTGTTTTGCTAAGGTAAGTTGAGAAGGACCCCTCTCCTCCCTCTAATGATGTTTAATCCATGATTAGTGGTAGTATAAGATGCAATTTTATGGATTATATCTTGATTTGTGGTTGAATTGATGAAGTTTTGTAATTATTGGGGATTTTTCTGTTTTCATATGAATATGATTATGTGGTCATGTATGATGATTGGAAATGATATTTAAGGAAGCTAGAAGGTGGAAAAAGTGGTAAATTGCAAGCAATTTCTGTTTTGGAAGAAAAATTGGAAAGTTAGGGTTCTTTGAATTACATTCTGCCCGGTTTTGTAGGTCATAGTTAAAGGCCGAATTGGCCTTGGGTTAAAACATGAAAGTTGTAGGCAATGATATTTTATAGATGCCTGCAAAATTTCAGGTCAATCGGAGTAGCATAGCTTGAGAAAAGATGGAATTACCCTTACTGCCTTGGTTTTACCCGAAATTGAGAATTGCTTTTGTAATGGGTTATTTTGGTTGAGAATGCTTCCGAATTGGTTGTTGAGGTCTTCTGATGAAATGTATCCTTGTTCCTTAGCTTTCAGATGGCTTTGGAATTTCTGAATTTGGACTTAGATAGGCTGACTTATGATGTTTGAACCAGAATGCGTTCTGTGAGTCTGTTTTTCCGGTTCTGGTGTAGTAGATTACATTTTTGACCTGGTTACACTCAAAACTGGGCTGAGTGACCTTCTGTAATATTGTAGCCCTATCTTTTAGCTTTGAAACGGTGGTCTTGCACCTTCATCCGATAATTGTAGTGCCATTGCCACCAAAACCGCAAAATGACGTCAAAAACTGTTTTTTTCAGGGTTAAAGCTAGTTCCATTTCCAGATTTTTCTGGTTTCCTCTAATGCTTATGTATGGTTATGGAACCTTATTTTGGTAATACTTGGCATTGGTTTATGACTCGTTATCGAGTCTCATTGTACTTGTTTGCATGTTTTAGGACGTGACGGTGGTTCACGACGCTCCTTTGACGGGGTTGCATGAAATATCATTTGCAAGCTTGGTGAGTGTACTACTCACTTGTGTGTTACTATATGGCTTTGATACTTGAACTTGATGAGTTAAATGTTTATTATACCATTGATATTGATTGAAGTGAGGGTGTACTTTATCACTCTCACTTTTTTCTCATGTTATTGAAATGTTACATGAAATGAAAGTACATGACTTGGTGTCGTTTGGACGAGTTTCCAACGACCATGATTGTTATCATTGAGCTCAACCCCATTGGTAGTTGATTGAATCGAGCCGGCGAGGGCTTGGTCGTGACAATTAATGAGCCTTGGGGAAATGTTATATGGAATCTTGTAGTATGAGAGACTCTTGATTCCGATATACTCGAGTAATACCACAGTGCAAGTGTTTGGAGTTCAGGCCCGGTAGGGGAATGTTAGGTGGAAGGAATGGAAGTAAAGTGAAGTCTACGGTTGGTTACTTTTAAACATTGACGGAGAGTCAATGAGATCCGATCAAGAATGCAAACGAGGAAAAGGGCTCTTGAGAGCCGCCCGTATCCTTTTATCATCATTATTGATGTGTGTCTTTATTTACTTTTGATGAATTGGACTGAAAAGCTTGATGCATCTATGAACTTGGTTGCTTGAGTAGTATTATCTCACTGGGCAATTAGCTCACTCTATTACTTTTGTTTTCCTTACAGGAAAATAAATACTTTTGGACTGCAATTGATATTTGGTTGCCGAATTGAGCTAGTTGGACATATCATTTGTATAGCTCATTTATTGAAACCCTAAATGTACTTTTGGGTCCGTTTCTCTTTTGTTTTGGCAAACCATACATGTATCCATTTTTGAATACTTTTGTATGCCACTTTGGATTGTAAATACTAAAGTTTAAGATGTGAATATTTGCTTGATATTTGGTTGGATTCTGACGGGTCGGTTACTACTCATGGCCGACTCCGGATTTCTTTTATTTTTTTATTTTGACTTGTTTACGCGCGTTTGTAAGTTCCGGAACGCAATATGATGAGAATATAAAGACCAAGGCCCATTCAAGCACATAGGGAATTGGAAGATTCAAGTGAAGACTAGTTTATTGCACGAATGCTTGAGTTTAGTAGGATTATTTGATTGTCCTCGTTGATTTTGGTTATTTCTCGCTTTAGAAAGTCTAGGTAATTAAGCTAGTTTAATTGCGGCCCATTTGTTAGTAAGCAAGGCCCAAAATCTTTCTTAAGTATGTAGGGTAGTTTGGTCAACTTTTTGGATTAGGGTTAATGCTTGTAAGGGCTATAAATAGCCCCACTTCCTCTTTGTTTCATATCAGTTTTTGGCTATTAAATACAATTAGTGAGTTTTCACTTTCTCTTTGGTAAGAGAGTTTCCTTTGAATACTTGAGAATCTTCTCAAGTTATTCACCTGAACTTATCAATCGAGTATCTCCTTGATTGTGGCGTTCTACTACCTCCAATTTGGTTCGTTAATTCGAGTAGTGACGGGTTGAGATAATATCAAAATTGTTCGTGACTTCTAGGGATTAGTTGGGTCAAATTTCCGCTGCTTAAGCCATGGTGTTTTGGTTGTCTAGATCGGGGTTTCACATCAGTTGGTATCAGAACTAGTCAACAACCACCAGGTTATATCTTTTTTTTTCGTGTATTTTGAGTCATATATGTTTATCCCAATCTGTTCATTTGTTTAGAACAAAAAAAAAAGAAGAGTCACTGTTCACCGGTACTGTTCACACCAACACTGTTCACCGTTTACTGTTCACCGACACTGTTCATAGTTACTGTTCGTCCGAATACAAATCTGTCCAGCCTTGTTGTTTGTGTTATCCAACTTGTTTACTTAGTTTTCAAATCTGGATTTTGGCAAAACTTGTTGGAATTTTGTGAATCTTGAAGAGAACTTACAATAATCTTGAGTTTCTTGCATTCTTGATCACAATCTTGAAATTTCTGAAGTTCCTGACAACTTCCTTGAAAGTTCTTGAAAGATCTTGGAGTTCTTGGTAGTTATTATTTGTGAACTTCCTTGTTTTGTGTCGTGGTTGATAGTTGTAGTAAAAAAAAAAACAGAAAACAAAAACGAAAAGAAAAAGAAAGAAAAGAGGAATCGGTTGGCAAAAAAAAAAAGGAAGAAAGAAAGTGGCAACCGAAGCACATGAGCTAGACAATGAAAATCCGAACTCAAGTGCAATGAATGAACAAATGTCCAAGAAGAATAAAGTGGGGAAAGGCGAGAATACTTTGGCCGTATTGATGAGTAAAGAGGAGGAGTTGGCCATGTTCGCAAAAGTTGAAAGTGTGGACGTTTTTGTTTGCTAAAACGCTAACATGTGTTTTGGTTAGTACCTCTTCGTTTGTACAGATTAAACAAAGTCAAGTAGAGTTGGTCATGGCATGTTCCATTCCCACGCCACTTGGACACTTTGCGAGTTTCCATGGAGTTTGTCTTCTAGAAGCTAAATCTCTTTGGTCTCAATTCATGGAACCATGTCAACTCAAACCTGTCCACACCATTGGAGGATTGATTCGAGCTCATCTTAAAGGGGAAATTCTGGATTCTACTGCTTGTTCTCTACCTATGGTTCATTCCTCACCTTTGCCTTGTTTTGAGCATGTTAATAGCACCAAGAAGTGTAAAGGACTAGCACTGGCATCTCAAGTTGAATCAATGGGTGGAAGGAATATTGAAGTGTTAAAGGGAGTTTTCTCATTTAAATCTTGTTCTACACCTTCTTACCACCTAGTTAATAATGTACCCTTAGTTCTTTACCCGATTTCTGAATTGTTTCAAGTTGAAGCTTATTTTGTTTTCATAGGTTGTAACGCTGTCCACAATTTTCCGACTATGGTTAAGGACGTGCAACCCGATTTCGTGCTTATTCCTGCTGAAAGTGGTGCACGTTCATGCTTCTTCCCGCATCCACAAGCTGGCTACCATGAGCTGACTTTACCAACTCCAACTTGCGCAAATTCATGCGATTCGTATGGAGTGCGCGTCACTTCATTGCTGCCACTTATGTCAGGTGACAATATGACAATCCATGGCCGAAAGTTGATTAGAGAGCTTTGGATTGCTACCTGGAAGTTTCGCGAGCCTTACACAAGCTCTTTCCTATCTTGGCGCATGTCCTTGTTTGAGAGCCTCATGACACTGAGCAAACGGCATTTAACTTGGCTCGTGACCTTTCATTTGTTCCCAACGTGGCTGACCTCCAAACGCACTATCGATTTGAGTTGTCATACTACTAACTCTTGTTAGTATCATCCATCCCCATCTAGATTTGAGGACAAATCCTTCTCAAGAGGAGGGGACTAATGTGTGCACGAGCCTCGGCCCACGCAATGACCCAGTCCGAGTCCCATTGGGCCCAGTCACGCGTGAACGGGCCAAGCTCTTCAAAAAATCACTCCAAGTTCTGGTTAGAGTTGTCCAAGACCAACATGGAGTTCACAAAGATATTGAGGCTTGGAGAGAGACAATCGAGCCATTTACACCATGATCCAAGCCCACAAAGAGTCAAGCGGGCCACCAAGAGAATAAGGCCTTAGGCCCCATCAATTAGTTAGCAATTAGTTAATGATTAAGTAAGAGCATGGGCCGACTTTTTCCTTTTCCTAGCCTTTAGGGTTTTAGTCACTTTAGCCTATAAATAGGCTTTCCTTGTAAGGTTTAAGGGTCAGAACTTTTATCAATAAAATTGTCTTATTTTCGTTCCTTCTTCGAAGAAGAGTGTTCGAGCCTTTTACTTGCTTTGGCAAGGGTTTTGAGCAATCTTGCGTCTCGTCCTAGATTGTTCTACCGACCTATCCCGTGGAGAAGCCACCTTCATTGGAGTCGTCGTACTACCGTCTTGAATCCAATCGTGTCGTCCGTTTGGTTCTAGATCCCGCAATTCCAAGCATTGGAAATCCTCGATAGATCCCTGGGCAAACGTGCTACGCGTCTCGAAACAAGTTGATCGAGGAACTTATCAGTTGGCTTCAGAGCTTTGGTAGAGGTATCTTTCGTTATATCCTTATTTTTTCGTCGTTGTGTCGTAGGGTCTTTGTGTTTCGTCCGCTGCCTTGTTAAAAAAAAAAAAAAAAAAAAAAAAGTCGCTGTTCACCGACTGTTCATCGTACTGTTCACCGACACTGTTCATAGTTACTGTTTATCCGAATACAAATCTGTCCAGTCTTGTTGTTTGTGTTATCCAACTTGCTTACTTGGTTTTCAAATCTGGATTTTGGCAAAACTTGTTGGAATTTTGTGAATCTTGAAGAGAACTTGCAATAATCTTGAGCTTCTTGAATTCTTGACCACAATCTTGAAATTTCTGAAGTTCCTAACAACTTCCTTGAAAGTTCTTGAAAGATCTTGGAGTTCTTGGTAGTTATTATTTGTGGACTTCCTTGTTTTGTGTCGTGGTTGATAGTTGTAGTCAAAAAAAAAAAAAAAGAGGAATCGGTTGGCAAGAGAAAAAAAAAAGGAAGGGAAAGAAAGGGGCAACCGAATTGTTTTGAATAGGGAACCAAATCTGATTTGTGCAATCTTTCTTGGAGTAGAATTTGGAAGTTACCAAAAGTTGTTTCAAGAAGATTACCAAAGGTTGTTTCAAGAAGGTTACCAAAAGTTGTTTCAAGAAGATTACCAAAAGTTGTTTCAAGAAGGTTACCAAAAGTTGTTCAAGAGGAAAAGGATTTTCAAAAGGTTTCCAAAAACTAACTTGTTTCCAAAATCAATTAGGAAACTAAGTAAAGCACTTGGATAACTCTTTGTACTCACTTGGACACTCTCTCTCCTACCTTTTTAGGAAGCTTTCCCAAACTCTCTTATCCATTTTTTTTGGAGACTTTCCTAAATTCTCTCATTCATTTTTTAGGAAACTTTCCTAAACTCTCTCATCCACTTTTTTTTGGAAACTTTCCTAAATTCTCTCATCCATTTTTTTGGAAACTTTCCTAAATTCTCTCATCCATTTTTAGGAAATTTTCCTAAACTCTCTCGTCCATTTTTTGGAAACTCACCTAAAATTCTCTCATCCACTTTAGGAAACTCTCCTATATTCTCTCATCCACTTTAGGAAACTCTCCTATATTTTCTCCTAATTTTTAGGAACACTTCCCTACACTTTCTCCTACATCTCCGTGATTACTCTTGCGGAAGAAGTTGGTGACAATTATTTGGGCTTGAGCAGCATTTATCAACCACCTAATCCAACAGGTAAAGGTATTTGGTAAGATCATTAGAGTGTTTTGAGTGACAAATACGAGAGTTGAGTGATACACGAGTGATGAGCACATACACGTGAGCTTGTGAGGAATCTCCTTTTCTTTGCTAACCATTTTTGCAGGTCACGTAATCATGCCTAGGGGAGTTGCCCCTTACTCATACAGTCAAGAATTCTTGGAGAATGAGCCTCTCAAGAGGAGGGGTTCCAAGCGGCCTACTCCCAAGCACAATTCCATGGAAGATAGTTCACAACGTGAGTTTCGTTCACTCCGGGAGGAGATGGAACGTTACCGTGCTTCGTGTGTATATGAAAGGTATAAACGAGATTGTGATGAATATGAGAAGGAGCGAAGAAGTTTGTGTCGAGCATCTAAATCGAGATCAATTTCAAGCAAACGAGGTTCATCTAAGAAGTGTCTTGACAATCAAGACGAGGAGTTTGAGAATTCTCGAATTGAGTCAAAGCTTCGTGAAGCAAAGAATGAATTCCGAAGTCGGACTAAAGCATTGGTTGATTCTATGATGGAAAGACTTAGCCAAGTGTTGGATTCCCACTTGGAGCAACTTAACCATGTGTCAACCGGTGATAATAAAGGGAAAATTCATCCGAGTCCCTCGTTGACTGAAGAGCCAAATATGAATGAGTTACAACTGAGCCATGCACATGAGCTAGACAATGAAAATCCGAACTCAAGTGCAATGAATGAACAAATGTCCAAGAAGAATAAAGTGGGGAAAGGCGAGAATACTTTGGCCGTATTGATGAGTAAAGAGGAGGAGTTGGCCATGTTCGCAAAAGTTGAAAGTGTGGACGTTTTTGTTTGCTAAAACG